>NC_133617.1:44311660-44364160 GCF_048593235.1 Sminthopsis crassicaudata | reverse complement strand
TGATGTCCCACTTTTCATAACCCATTTGGAATCTTCTTGGCAAAGATTCTGGAGTTATCTACCATTTCTTTATTCAGTTCATTTTACAGATGAGGAAACTGAGGCAAACAGGGTTACCCAGATTCCTCAGGCAAACAATTTAGTCTGAATAATCTGAATTCCTTACACTTGGGGGTCTAAATATGTATTGTCCCAGCTTTGTCTTTTCCTTGGTCGAGTAGACCTGGATGAAGATGTTTTTAGACTGGTCTCAGGATGGAAATATTTTTTTCTCTGCAACTTACATCAAGACAGATGTCAACGTTGAACCACGGGGTCTTATTTTGACTAAGGAAGAAAGAACTCTTCAAAGGTCCTCCTGAACTTGAGCTCTCACTGTAGTCTGGAGTTGCCTCCTCGGGTCTAAGCAACTGGTCAGGGTTATCCCAACAGAAGCCTCTTGAATGAGGCAAGAATTAATTTCCATACATTAGTCACATGAAATGTATTTCATCTGGGCTAAAAAACATCTTTGACAATATCGAAAATACCTGCGGTTCAGACCAATGTAAAATTGGCCCATGTCTTTCCTATTTACGATTCATAAAGCCAATTGGCAGTCAGGGTAAGGCTGGCTCGATGGATGTCCTCACAAGATCTGACAGGTTGCCTGACGTCTTGGAAATTGCTTCTCAAAATTTTAATAAACTTCACATCCTGTCAGGAAGTGGGGTCCCTCCAAGCTTAAAATGCACTGAGTATCCTCTGAGCCTGGCCCCAAAGCCTGCCTTGGAGAAAACGCAAGGGCAGGGCACCCAGCATAGTGCAATTCCCTTCTCTGATACTTCCATGAATAGTGCTGTGAAAGAGGAGATGAATTTGGAATTGTAGGACCTGAGTTCAAATCTCACCTCTGACATTCACTTCATATAAGTGAGCAAATCAGTTCACTTTTCTGAACCTCAGTTTTCTCCTTTGTAAAAAAAAAAAAAAAAAAAAAAAAAAAAGGAGAGAAGAGTTGAACCAAATGGCCTTAAAAAATTACTTTGCCACTTATCTCTTTTGTTTTTAAATCACATTCACTTCAAAGTTCATTCCTTCCTACCCCTCCCTAACCCAATAAGGTATCCCTCATGATACAATAGTCAGATGTTTTTAGTTCTTCCCATTATTGTCCATATTGTTTTCCTCATTCTGCTTAACTCACTTTGTGTCAGTGGAGCCTGCTGCTTTTTATCATTGGGTTCTACTCCTAGAGCCAAGAGGGAACTCAGAAGCTATTAAATCTAGCTCCTTCATTTTACAGATGAGGAAACTGGGGACTAGGGAAGGGAAGTGATATCCCCAAGGTCATCTAGGAAGAATTAAATGGGATTTGAACCCACATCCTCTAACTCCAGAGCCAGTGCTCTTGACACTGTAATTTTTGTTGTTCAGTCATGTCTCGCTTTTCATACCTGCTTGGCAAAGATACTGGAATGGTTGGCCATTTCCTTCTCCAATTCATTTTGCAGATGAGAAAACAGAGGCAAACAGAATTAAGTGACTTTTCCAGAGTCACACAGCTAGTAAGTGTCTAAGGCCAAAATTGAAGTCACAAGGATGAGCCTCCCTGCTTCCAAAACCAGTTCTCTAGCCATTGAATCATCTAGCTGCCCATGTTTCACTTTAATATCAGTTCATATAAATCTTCCCATGCTTCTTTGAGTTGCTCACACTCATCAATTCTCATGGCATAACATTGCACTACATTCATAAGCAATAATTATTTTTAGAAATTCTCCAACTGATGGGCAAGAGATGACCTTGAGAAGTCAGAACAGCCACAAGAGACTGTGATGCAACCTAACACATGGACTATAGATGGTGCCCATGGTTTTTATTCTTCCCGCATCAATTATTAAATCAAAGGTTTGCTGAGCACCAACAGAGTGCTGAACCCAGTGGTCAGAGCATTGAAAGCACAAGAAAACAGAGTAACAAGACTAGTAGATCAAGAGAATGTCACAGAATAGTAAGCCTGAATTTGGGCAAAGCTTTTAACAAAGGCTGCCATACTGCCCTTGGGGGCAAATGAAAGGTTTGAGCTCAATGATAGCACAATTAGGTGGATAGAAAGCAGCTAAAGGACTAGACTCCATAAATGGTCACTGAAAACTTGGAGAATAGTCTCTATCAGGAAGTCCATAGAATCTGTCTGTTTAACATGTTTATCTATGATTTGACTAAAATCATAGATAACATACTTATCCAGTTTTCATTTGACACAAAGCTGGGAGGGACAGTTACAACATTGGATGACAGATTCAGGATATAAAAGCATCTTCAATAGGATCCAAAGCTCAGGATGCCAAAATATCTGAAAGATAAGTCACATCAAAAAATGAAATTAAACAGGGAAAAAAAAGGAAAATCCTACACTTGGGCTCAAAAAGTCAACTTCATAAGCATAGGTTAGAAAAAAAAACATTGTCAAACTAATTTGTAAGAAATTGATCTGGGTGCCTTAGTGAAAGGCAAGTTCAAGTTAATGCAAAAAAAAAAAAAGCTTATGAATTTTTAAGTACCAGGTGGGCATGGTGTCCAAAAAAACAAAGTAATAATTCTGCTACATTATGCTGTAGTCAGACCATATCAGGAATATTATGCTCACTTCTGGATATCACATTTTAGAAAGGACATTGACAAATTCAAGGGCATCCCAAGGCAAACAAAAATGGTGAGAACACTAGACTGTGTTATTGGAAGACTGATCAATTGCACTGGAAAAGACAAAATATAGCAGAAATCTCATGTTTTTCTCCAAATGTTGGAAGCACTATTATGAGAAAAAAGGAACTAGGTTTAAATTCTGCTTGACCTCGGAGGGGAAAATTAAGGATTATGAGTAGAAGCTATGGAGAAAAACATTTGATCTTGATATAAAGAGCATTTCCCCGACAATGATCTGATACCTCTAAAAGTTGCCCAGATTTCCTTCAATAAAGATCTTTAGTCAGAGGCTGGATGGCCATTGTTGGGCATGTTCATAGAATGGATTTGTGTTCAATTGTAATGTAATTGCATTTTTATACAGAGCTTTAAAGTTTTTAGAACACCTTAAACATTATCTCATTTGCTTTCTGCAGCAATTCTGTGAGATAAGTGATATAATTGCCCTCATTTTACAGATTAGGAAACTGAGGCAAACAGAGTTTAAGTGATTTTCCCAGGTCTACCAGAGGATAGAGTCAGGCAGGACCTGAATTCCAGTATGTCCAAGTATGACCCTGGACAAAGCACTTACCCATTTTTGCCTCAGTTTCCTCATCTGTCAAATGAATGGGAGAAATAAATGGCAAACCTTTCCAGTATCTTTGCCAAGAAAACCCTAAATGGAGTCACAAAGAATCATACATGACTAACCAACTAAACCCAATATCAATACAATAATAATAAGTCTCTGATAGGTGATTGTGAACTCAGGTCCTCCTGATTCCAAGTCTAGCACTCTTTCCACTAAGCCATGTAGCTGCCAGCAACAGCAACAACAATAATATTTACATGCTGCTTTAAATATTTGCAAAGCACTGTACATATATCATTTCCTTTTAAGCCTCACAACAATCCTGTGAATTTGAGGAAAATGAGGTGTAAGGGATTTGTCCAGAGTCACACAATTAGTCAGGGTCTGAGGCAGGATTTGAACTCGGGTCTTCCAGACTCTAATATAACTGGATCTCAGTTTCCTCGTCTGCAAAAGGAAGGAATTGGAATAAAGAGACTCTTCACTCCCTTCCATCTCTGTACCTATGATCCTATGGCCACAGAAAAAATAGGACAAAAGCATCAGAGGCTTGATTCATGCAATGGCTCCATCCTAAATCCAGTCTGAAATGAATTCCAAAATGATCACGTCTCCTGATTCAACAAGTTCATTCATAACCAGGCCCATAACCAGAGCTCTGGGAGAAGCTGTTAACAGAGCAGATGCTTTTGATTAAAGGCAGTAAACTGGATTTTTTTTCTTCCCTGGCTCTTTGCTAGAAATAATGTGTATTGGAATTTAATTTCTCCTAATAAAAAAATTCACTGCCCTGATGAATCTCCATTTATAGCTAATGGCAACTGGCTGGCTTCTAGCATCTCCACCATCAGAGGCATGGGAAGAGAGCATGGGATCATCCCCAGGACAGTCCCCAGATGAAAGGTATCCTATACACTTTGGGTGTATGAAAGCTCCTAGTCTGTGAGTTATAGCCCCAGAGAATCACCTGGAGCATTGGGAATGACTCGTCCAAGGTCACCATGTAAAAGTGCACCAGAGTCTGAATTTGAACCCAAATTTTCCTCACTCGAAGACCACCTTTAACTTCTATGTCAGGCTGTCTCCATAAGGTCTTTGAAGGCAGCTGTCGAATCCCCAGAATTTATTCTAGTGTGTGGCACACACTAAGTGTTTAATAATATTTGCTGATGCTGCTGTTGCCTTATATGTAGTAGGTGTCAAATAAATGCATGCTGAAATTGGGTCAAGTGCCACTCAGTATATTCCCCAGGAATGGGGTAAAGAGAAAGATGTGTAGATCCTAGGATTATAGATTAAAAGCTGAAAGGGATTTGTAGTCCAATCATCTCATTTCACATTGTGAAATGAGATGATTGGACTACAAGTACCAAAAATAGGGCATTACTTTGTTCACAGTGACACAGGTAAAAGATTGAAGAGTTTGGATTGCTACTAGCAGGATGCTTCTTATCATAGGAAATGTCATTGTTATTGACTTTGATACTAAAATCGATATCTCTCCAATTAGAGTCCCTTTGGCCAGGGTATAACTGGATATCTCAAGAACTCTAGGAAGGGCCAACAGATCCACTGAGTTCCACCCCCTTTCATTACAATAAATACCTTCCTGATACCTTGGCAGCCCAGTTGGAAGGCAGAATTCCTGATTAGCTTGGGAAGAAATGTCTCCTTTGCATTTACTATCTCATTGACAGGAAATGAAGAAAAGACAGTGATTGGAAACCAAAGGAAGGAATTGTGAGGAATAGTTATGAAAATAGTTAACAGCTCTCATGTTCAGAAATCATTGATAGTTAAAGCTGGAAAGAAGCTGAGAATTCCTTTCTTTCATTTTTCAGAAGAGGAAAAAGAGGTGAAGGAAATTTCCCAGAATCACAGTCAATGAATGGCCAAATCAGGGCTTAGACCCATGTATTCTTAAATTCTAATGCCAACTTGCATACCTCCCTTAGAAAAGTATTAGGTCACATTTCTAAAGAGCAATAAGGTTTACAACCACCTTCCTACCACTCTTAGAGGGAGGTTATGCAAGGATTCTTATTCCCATTTTACAGAAAAAGTGTACAAGTGACTTGCTCAATGTCATATATTTACAAAAATGTTTGAGGCAGAATTTGAACTCTGGTCTTTGAACTTCGAATCTAGTGATTTCCACCCAAGTACATGCCCTCTCGTGATGTCAGCTCCTTATGCCTTATGGATTAAGAATTGGAAGGGGGCAGCTAGGTGGCGCAGTGGATAGAGCACTATCCCTGAATTCAGGAGGACCTGAGTTCAAATCTGGATCAGAAACTTAACACTTCCTAGCTGTGTGACCCTGAATCAAGGGAAGTCACTTAACCCAAGCCTGAGAAAGAGAGAGAGAGAGAGAGAGAGAGAGAGAGAGAGAGAGAGAGAGAGAGAGAGAGAGAAAGAGAGAGAGAGAATTGGAAGGGATCTCCAAAATCATCTTTTTATTTCACAAGTGAGTAAACTGAGGCCCAGAAAAGAGGATTTTCCTCAAATCAATCCGTGAGTGAGAAATGGGATCAAACTCAGCCCTCAGACTTCAGACCCAGCCTTATTTCCACTGTATTGTCAGAATATTCCTAGAATCACAGCACCATATCTCTAGAGATGGAAGTAGCCAAAAAAAACTTCTAGCCAACTCTTTCACTTTATAGATGTAGGAGGTGAAAAACAAAGGAGGTGATAGAGAGAGGTGTGGGCAGGTAGATGGGACAGCTCTGAAGTCAGGAGGATCTGAGTTCAAATCCAGATTCGGATACTTAATACTTGTTAGCTGTGTGACTTAAGGCAAGTCACTTTAACCCCCAACAAAAACAAAAACAAAGGAGGTGAGGAGTTCCAAAGTACCCAGGTAGTAGATAGGATTTGAACCCAAATTTGTACCACACATGTCAAAGGCAGCCAATTACCTAGTGTCTGCCCATTGATAAAATTGCAGCCTGGCTAGGGACTCAGATTATAAATTCTGGTCCCAAAAAGCTCCATTTAAGTGAGACCCTAAAGGTACAAGGGTTCCTTCATAGGCAGAAGAGGGTGGGGGAGAATACAGTGAGTAGGGACAGTTAAAAAAAAAAAAAGAACAAGGAGGGCTTAAAGTCTGGAGAAAATGGATCTGGGTGGTGAAGAGGAAATAGATAAGAGCCTCTAGGAAGAGAAATGGATGAGAAGGAGGGAAAGAGAGAAATGGGGGCTGCAAGCAATGTACTATCTGACACAGAAGAAGCCCAACTCTGACCCTACCCCTAACACTCCTGGTGTCAGTTCAGTGTAATTCAATTCCAGAGAGTTGGAGAAGTAGCTAGAAAGTTAAATTAATAATCCTTAAGAACTAAATAGAAATTCCACCTCAGATACTTGTTGATTACATGGAGCTGGGCAAATTTCTTGATGTTTGCCTCAGTTTCCTCACCTGTAAAACTGGGATAATAACAGTACCTATTTCCCAGTATTGTTGTGAGGATCAATGCGAGACGCTGGGAATAGGATCTGTACCTTTTCTAGGAGGGCTTTCTGACCTTTTAGGGTGGGTGGAATGCTGGGGCTGAATTCAAGAAGACCTCAATTCAAATCTATATTTACTAGCTGGACAAGTCACTTAACCTTTGCTGCCTCAGTTTCTTCAACTGTAAGATAACAGTATCTACCTCACAAGGTAATTTTGAGAATTAATTGTAAAGTGCTTAGCACAGTACCTGGTATATAGTAGGAAATAATTAAGTTCATATCCCCTTCCATGGAATTGCACACGAAACTCTTTCCAGTCTCCAAAACTACATTGTGACTGCCTTAGGACTCCCCAACTATATAAACCACTTTTCTCATTCCAACTTTCCTTCTACACATTACTGCCTCACTTCTGGAACCACTCCACTCCCAAGATGCATCTGTGAATAATGAAAACCTATCTGAAATCACTCCTCAATGGAATCTTGTGTGAACTCATTTCTCCATATATTCCTACCAATCATTTCTCCCTGTACCAGTGATTCTGAGCCCTGGATGATTGGTCAAAAGCCTTCTTGGTTCTTCACTGACTGAATCCTTATTCCCATGTCCTTCAATCCAGCCCTACCAATGCCATTGTCTAAAAAGTTACTCATCTTTCCCACTATACTCTGTAGCTCTGCCTGTCCCACAGGTAACAAATTAGCTTTCATCTTAAATGTTTCCTTTCCTTCTCCTTTCATCTTTACATTCTCACTAAGATCTGGTTTCCTCACCCAGCCTCCCCGGCTCCTTTGTCAGCACTGGCTATACTTTCACTTTTCCCTCCAGACTCACTAGGGAAGGTGGAATACTCCTTTTTCCCCCTTGCCACATCCAGGCTTCTCTGTCTCTGTTTCTGTCTGTATCTCTCTCTGTGTGTCTCTCTGGCTCTGATTCTCTGTCTCTGTCTCTGTCTCTGTCTCTCTCATTCTCTCTGTCTCTCTCTTCCTCTCTCTCTCCCTGTGTCTGTCTCATCTTTCTATCTCTGTGTGTAGTTATTTTTCTCTCTGTCTCTTTTCATCTGTCTTTCTCTGTGTAAGTGTCTGTCTCTCTCTATATATATATCTCCATCTGTCTCTCTCTGCCTCTATCTCTGTATTTCTCTGTGTCTCTGTCTCTTCCTGTCTCTGTATCCCTCTGTCTCTCTGTCTCTATCTATCTCTTTGTCTCTGCATGTGTCTCTCTCTGTTTCTATGTCTTTCTGTCTCTCTGTGCATCTATCTTTCTGTCTCTATCTCTGTATCTCTCTTTGTCTCTCTATCTCTTTGTCTCTGTCTCTATTTCTCTGACTCTCTGTATGTGGTTCTCTCTGCCTTTCTGTCTTTTTGTATCTCTCCATCTATTTCTGTATGTCCCTCTCCTCTCCCTACCTCTCCATCTCCCTCTCTTTCATTCCATCTTCCCTCCCTTTCTCTCTCCTTCTCCTTGCCCCCTGCCTCTTCCCTTTCCTCCCTCTTCTCTCTCCCCTTCTCTTTTCTGTCTCCTCTCTCTCCTTCCCTCCTTCCTTACCCCCTTCTCTCTCTCTTCTCTCTATCTCTCTCTTCTCTCTCTCTCTTTCTCTCTCTCTTTCTCTCTCTGTCTCTCTCTTTCTCTCTGTCTCTCTCTGTCTCTCTCTGTCTTTCTCTCTCTCTCTCTGTCTCTCTCTATCTCTCTCTCTTTCTCTCTCTGTCTGTCTCTCTCTGTCTCTGTCTCTCTCTGTCTCTCTCTGTCTCTCTCCTCTCTCTCTCTCTCTCTCTCTCTCTCTCTCTCTCTCTCTCTCTCTCTCTCTCTCTCCCCTCTCTCTCCCCTCTCCTCCCTTTCTGTCTGTCTCTCCTTAAAAACTCCCCCCCTCATTCTAGAGGACTTCAATATACATATTGATATTCTCTAAAACACCCCAATCTCCAAATTCCACAATTTACTCACTTGCCACCTCAGCCTACAAATGCACCACTTCCATTTTTATACATTCTGACATTCCTTTCTCTGATCTATTATCATTCCACTTCTCCCTTTACCAACTCCCAAATCTGTCTCTATCCTTAATATGTCCTTTGATCATTTTACTTCTCAGTTCTTTCCTAGGCTATCACCCCCACACTGACTAAATTTTCTTCTCTTTCCTATTTAAACCCTTGGTGAAATGATTCAGTTCTATACTAACTATCTTCTTCTCTCAAATCCTTAATCTTGACACTATCAAAGATCTTACTCTACCATGATTCAGCCTTGAATTTTTCCCTTCTATCATGGCCATTCTCTCACTTGTCTTCTATTGTTCTCTATCTACTGGATGCTTCCCTTTTGCCTCTAAACATAGTCCTGTCTCCTCCATCCTTAAAAAAACCTTCACTTTATCCATTGATCCCTGCTCACTATTGTCCCACATCTTCTCTGCTTTTTATAGCTAACCCCTTCCAGAACACCTCCAGTAAGAGGTGCATCCATTCTTTTCTCTCAACTTCTTAAAATTTGGCTTCCAATATTACCATTCAGCTAAAAGTGATTTATCCAAAGTAACATCTAATAATTTCTTTCTCAGTTTTCTTCCTTCTGGACGTCTTCAGCCTTAAACACCATAAGTTCCTCACTTCTTAATACTCTCTATTCTCTAGGTTTTTTGTGGTGTTTGCATACATTTTATTAGGCTTCAGGTAATTCAGAAAAAGCAAAAATTACAATAATAGTTTTGGATAAAGCTCCAGTAAAAATAAACACTATCAAGAAAGATAAAAGGGAAACTACATTAATCTTTAATGTATTTTAATACTATTATTAAATACATGCATCTATACCAAGTGGTAAGGAATCCAAGTACCTAATGAAAAAATTAACTGAAATTTTTAAAATATCTTAATAGAAAGACAATAATTATAGATGACTTTAATATTCTTCTTTCAGAACTTAATAAATTGAATAGAAAGATAAGCAAGAAAGAAATTTTAAAATCTGAACAGATTGCTGAAAATTTTTTTACTAGAATTGTATAGATAAATAATGGCAATATTTCAAACTTTCAAATGAACAATATATTCAAACTATTGCAAAATGTATTTATATTTTAATGCCAGAGTCACTCTAGGTAGATTTTAGAATAATAACTAAATACAGGGGACCAAACAACTCCCCAAATCAAATGATGGAGTAGTCAGAGACCAAAACATTTCTTCTAAATTTTCAGTCTAACAGCAACAATCACTGATGACATGTAAAAGATTACCTTATATATAAGCATTTTAAGTGTCTCTAGTTCTTATTATTTCAGAAGAGAAAGGAATCAAGAGGAAGGGTTTGGGGTGGTTGCCTTTTTTTTCATTCCAGAGCTATTTTGACTGTTTAAGAGCAACTATCTAAGTCAAAATGAAAAAAACTTTGGAAGGGAGTGAACATGATGAATTAAAATTTATAGAGGATAAAAGGGATATGTATACAAAATATGTAATCAAAACTCTGTGAGTATGGTTTTCAAATTAAAGATGGGTGGGATTCTGTGTCGTGAAATTAAAAAAAAAGGATTCTAGGTCAAGAAGAATGTGACAATAAGCTTGGAAAAGAAGGGGTCTTAGAGATCATTTAGTCCAATTCTTTCATTCTTTCTTACTTTCTGTGACTCTGCTCTATGATGGTTTTCTCCCCACATGTCTGACCACCTCTTCTCAATCCCCTTTGCTGAATGTTTATCTAAATCATGTCTACTAACCCTGAGTATTCCCAGTGCTCTGTCCTGGAGCCTCTTCTCTTCTCCTTCAATATTATTTCACTTGTTCATTTCATCAGCTCCCGTGGATTCAACCATCAATCATGAAGATTATTCTCAAATAAATTTGTCTAGTCTAACTTTTTCCTGAAAAGTCTTGCATCTACATTATAGGACAACTAAAACTGAATGTCTTATAGACATCAAAATCTTAGTGTATCTACAATTGAATTCATTATCTTTGCCAAAAAAAAAAAAAAACTCTCCCTTTTTTTCTAATTCCCTTTACTATTACATTCTCTGATTCAACTAGTTTTGCAATCTTCAACTCCCTACTCTCTCTCACATCTCATAGTCAATTTGTGCCCAAGGTTTATTGTTTCCACCTCTGTAACATCTCTGTGATGATCTTTTCTTCTTCAACATTGACAGTCCTCTAATCCAGGCCATTAACATCTCACTCCTGGACTATTAGTCTCCTTGCCTCAAGTCTTTCCCCACTCCCTTCCATCCTCCACTCAGTGTCACATTTCTAAAGTACAAGTCTATCCCTTGTCCAAACCTTTGTCTTCCAGACCTTCACAGAAACTCCTGTAAGAGAGACAAAGCTCAATACTGTATTTTCCCATTCGTTGGATTAGGAAACAGTGGCACAAAAAAATGTTTTACCCAACTGCCATACAAATTCCTGCTTCTTTCCCCTCATTCTGATTCCCTGAGGTAAAATAATCATACAAAGTACTTTACAGACAGGATTTTATTTATCACAGTAATCCTGTGATGCTGCTGCTAAAGGCACTATCAAATCTCTTTTGCATATGAGCCACAGAATCTCATAGTTACATGGCTAATAGATGCTAGAGGCAAACTGTGAACAAGAATCTCTTTGACTTCACCTTCTGTACTTTATCCATCCATCAGTCAACAAACAAACCAAAAAGGGGCAGAGGGAAGGGACAATAGAAAGCAGAAATATTAGATAAAACACTAACTGGCACAAAAGGAGTCTTTCTATGACTCAACAGCCAACCCTCCCCCTTTCCTCTAACCTATTGGGGCATCAGTGCAATTTAAGAACCACTTATTAAGTTATTAATATCATATGTTATTGTACTTGATATATTGTTATTAACATTATTATGTGGCAGGCTCTATCTAATTCTCTGGGGTTACAAAGACAAAAATGAGACAGTTCCCAACATCAAGAAGATGGCATCAAAATGGAGGAGAGAGAATACATACTTGCCATGCTGCCTCTTTCATAATAAGAAAGCCCAGAGCACTGGCATTATTAAGAATTGGGATCCCTTTGGGGCATGGGAAAATCCAGCCTCCATTCCTTTTGGGGTTTAGCTGATCCCTGCCTGTGATTCAAGAGCCAGAAAACAGGAATTCATAGCCATTCAACCTCCCTACTGGAACAAGAAAGAAATTCATGATTTTTTTTTGTTGGCAATGCAATTGCAAAGGTCACTAAACTCAATTGGGATTATACTATCCAGAGGATATTGCACAGATTCTCTGAGCTCATCCATGACTGCAACCATTCCACTCCTTTCCAATGAAATATAATTCATTGCAGTTTTGGGACTCTACCAGCTGGCTCAACATTATAGAAAATTATGCCCTAGTTACTTCTTAGCATTTAAGAAGGTTTATTTATGCTCCAAAAGACTTCCATTCTTGTTGTCTCACATACAGCTTCCCATGGTCCCACTCTCTACAATTGGTAGAAATCACAAAGAGGCCAGTTGAGTCTCCTCTGAGTAGTTCTCTGAAGAACTTGCTAACAATTAGAACTATCCAACAAGGGAATGGGCTGCCTCTGCCTTTTGGATCAACGGAATACATTTAATCACTTCTCCACTTGTTTGTTGTTCAAATGATAAAGTTGTATTCAACTCTCTATAACCCTATTTTGGGTTTTCTTGGCAAAATTACTGGAATTTTTTGCCATTTTCTTCTCCAGTTCATTGTACAGATGAGGAAACTGAGGCAAAAAAGGGATAATTGACTTTCTCAGGGTTATGAAACTAGTAAGTGTCTGAGATTAGTTTTGAATTCAGGTCTTCCTGACTCCAGGCTTGCCACTTTATCCACTGTACCACTGTTATTCCACCAGATGGTCACTCAAATACTTAAAGAACAAAGATATAATAAAATGGTTACAGTTCTAGGCCTGGAATCAGGATCACCTGATGTCTGGATGTGCTCACTGGAGGACTTTGGTACCAGCCCAAATCCTTAACATGGGTGAGGAGTGAAGGGCAGAACTCTGGAAGATGGTCAAAAGAGAAGCTCATTTATTCAAAATTCTCTCAACCTTATATGCCCTAATACTCTTACATAATTATAGCACACTGCACATGTACTAATTATATACTGTGCATGCAGGACCACATAAACAACTTGTTATTGTGTGCAGATGTCTCCTTGCCACTTTAATATAACTCTGCTTTAATCCCAACAGTCAGGCCCCCTGACTTCTCAGGAAGGCCGAGGTGCCCCTAGGAGGGATGAGGAGCCAAACCAGATGTGTCAGCAGGGTTCCCTTGCTGGGCTGCACAGTCTTACACCTCACCCAGAGTTCCCCCATTAAATGTGATTCTCTACAACCTGAGTTCAACAGTAATCTCAGATACTTACTAGCTGTGTGACCCAGGCAAGGCAATTGATCTCTGCCTTAGTTTCCTCATTTATAATAATAGCAATTTTCTCCCAGGTTTAAGGGTTGAATGATATAATATTTACATAAAACATTTACCAAACCTTAAACTGCAATATAAATGCCAGCTATTAGACAACCATCATGGCTCCCCCTGAGGCTTTCTTCTTTAGATTAAACATCTCCTATTTCTTCAACAGAATGTCATATGAAATATCTATTTAGCCTGTCAATGTCCTTCCTAAAATGTGATTTCTAGACTTGTACACAACACTCTATGTCTAACCAAGGCATAAGATAGTAGAATCATCATTTCCCAACAAGGGAACCATGCAACTCAATATGGTCTGACCCTGGAATAGTTTTTTTTTTACTACAATGAAGGACAGGATGATGGTAAAAGTTTAACAAGCAGCTCCCAGGGGGGGCTTGCTGAAGGGGGACATACTTTTAATGTGTTTTTAAGTATAATTCATGCTATTCCTATTTTGTTTATGATTTTTTAAAAAGTTAGACAACCAGAAAAAAAAATTAAGCCCTAATTTATAGCATTTGCCCATTTTCAAGGTGTAAATATTTGTACTGAAAATTTAACAATTTGCTCTCTACAGCCAATACAAGTTGACTTCAACCCTGTGGCTGATCTCCTGTCACATTACTGACTTGTATTAGATCTAAAAGCAATGCTTAACACAGTGCCTGGAACAAATTAGGCCCTTAATAAGTTTTTATTGATTGATTGACTATTGATTAATTAATACTTCTTTGCAATCTTTTTTTTCAAATGAACCAGATTTTAGTAATGTTTCCCTTACAAATCTAATTTTTTAACCCAAGTATAAGTGGCAATTTGTTGAATTGAAATGAATTTACATTTACTCTAATACTGAAATGGTAATGTGATTCCAGCAATTTAGAAACACTTTCCATGGCTGCAGATTACCACCCATCTTTTCTTCTGCTCATCCTGTGATCACTCTCTGTATATCCTCCCCTATACTAGCTTTTGGAGCAGCTAATAGTACAGTGAATAGAGTGCCAAGAGTCAAGACAACCTGAGCTCAAATCCATCCTTACTGTATGATCTTGAGTAAGTCACTTAACCTCAGTTTGTCTCAGTTTCCTTATCTACAAAATGGAGTTAATAATAGCATGCAGCTCTCTACCTCCCAGGGTTGTAAAGTGCTTATCAAGTGCCTGGAACTTAGTAGGTACTATATAAATGCTAGGTTATTATTGGGCGGGGGCATACAATGTGCTGGGGGTCTTCCTGCATCTTTCCCAAGATCATGAGGTTACCATGGCACCCAGGTTGTCTGTACATCACCCCTTCATCCTGCTATGTAGCCAGTTCATATTTTTTATCACATTTATTCCAGTCTTTCTTTGGAGTTCTTTGTTTATAGCACATTATATTGCCCGCTTACCCACCACTTCTTTCAGTAATATTCACTTTTGAGATAAAAGTCAGGACTGGACTTTTGGTTTCTCCAGAATATAGGATCCATCAGTTCAAAATTAGCCTTAGACACTTACTAGCTATGTGATGCAAGCAAGTCAATTGATCTCTGCCTCAGTTTCCTCATTTATAATAATAGCAATTCTTATAGGTTTAAGAATCAAATGATATAATATGCACATAAAACACTTTCCAAACCTTAAACTGAGAACTCCCAGGGGAAGAAATTCTCTCCACGAAGGTCAGCATTTTCTCTGAAATTTATAAGCTCACTGGGCTGCCCAGAGCACTGGATAGTTTTAAGTCAACAAGCACCTAGCACCTACTCTGTCAGTCCCCAAGCTAGATTAAGTCTTGGCAAGATCACACAGAAAGTTTGTGTCCGAGGCAGGAGCTGAATCCAGAGTTCTTTGGCTCTGTAGTTAACGCCATTCACTGTACCACACTGCCTTTCTCAAACTCATACTTTCTCATTAAAATTGGATTCATATTCTAGCTTGATGAAGCTCTCAAACTCTACTGCAGAGAATGGGGCTCTGATGGAACGGCCACATTGCTCAGATGTCAAATATGTTTTTATTTTTATTTATTTATTTATTTTTATCTATTTTATAAAGAACTCACTCAAGCCAAGCCCTCATGTGGTGGTCAGAAGAAGTGATACAAGGGCACTCTCAAAGTCTCTCTCAAGAACTTTGAAATCAACCCCAAATGGAATCATGAAATCAATTGTGAGACATTTGGGAGATTGGCACAGGATCTCCTAGCATGGTGGCCCTATATCAAAGAAGCTGCTCTGATCTATTAGTGAGGCAGAATTGCCGTAGCTCAAAAGAAATGTGAGATACGAAAATTTAGAGACGTCTCCACTGCAAATGTTCATGTGGATGCTTCGTGCCTGAACTGTAGTCGTTCTGAACTTATATTGGTTGGATCAGCCACAGTCAGACACACAGACACACTGTACCTTTACCCTAACATAGTGATGCAATTTTGGTCCTTTTGGAGAATGAAAAACAACAATGAATCAACCTTCCAGAGAAGCAAAGAATTGGCTTAAAGAGGAAAGAAGGAAGGAGAAGAAAGGAAGACTTATGTCTGGGAAATGTCCTAAAGCCAAAACTGGAATAAAACTTTGGGTTTTTGATCAGGGAGAGGAGGCATCTAAGCAACTGTTGGGGATGCTGTGCAGAAGATCTCTGCCCAGAAGAGAGGGGAGGGAGGAGAGATGAAGGAGATGGGAAGGTCTTTTCCTGCTGATGGATTCCTTAAGTCTTTTCTCAGCCTTTTCCAAAGCTCCCTGCAGCTCCAGGACAGCAGGAGGCTTGCAATCAGAGCCCTCCCCAAAGCTCAGGCATGGGCAGGCAGCCACATTAGCAGACCCTCCCAAAGAGCAAGCACACTGGGTTGATAGTGTTTGTCATCCAGAAATAGCTCCTTGTTGGGGGCACAAATACATTGCTTCCCATCATGTGTGACATGGAACTGTGTGATCACCAGGCCCAGATAATGATCTTAATGAGTTGGAGTTGAATGATTTTATGGGGGAAAGGGGGGAGACAAGGGATTTTAAAAAATCACACGAGATGTACTAGAAGCTTAGTTCTTCTTTAATTACATTCTTCCAACACTCTTTGTAGGATAAAATTGAAAATTATAACAGGAAGATCATTTAATCCAAATCCTTCATCTTACAGGGATTCAGGGAGGAAAGGTGACTTGTCCAAGGTCACGCAGCAAGATAAAGGCAGGATTAAGACTAGAGCCATAACTATCCGCTCTAAATCTAGCCCCTAAAACAAAGACCATGAAAGGTGCCTGCAAATCTATTTTTAGGGAATTAATTGAAGGGGGAGGGAAGGAGGATATAGCATGAAATGGAAGTCCTTGGAGAGAGGCTAAAACCTCAGACACAAGTCCCCAAGGGGAACAAGACAGAGACACCAGGACACTGTCACTTAGGGAGAGACTCTGACCTTGCTGGGGAGGTTTCCACCTGAGAATTATAGGATACCAGGTCCTAGGACTGAAAGGAATCTCAAAACCTATCCCCACCATTTTACATATAAGGTAACTGAGGCTCAGAAAAGTTAACCATCAGAGGGCTCTTCCCATTATACCATGCTGGAGAACCAGGGCAGGTCCAGACCAGGAAAGATCTCAGCTGGGAAATAGTTGGCCTGGGGTAGGGATGGGGGAGAGGGATAAGGTGAAGGAAGAAGTCATCATTTGGTGGCTTCCTGATTTAATTTGCTGTTCTTCTTAATTCTGTGTTGCTCCTGTTGAAAGAAGTAGATTGGCAATTGCCATAGTGCACAGAGCACTGGACCTGAGTTCAAATCTAACTCAGACATTTAATAAGTTGTGTGACCCTGGGCAAGTCACCTAACTTTGCTTCAGTTTTCTCATCTATAAAATGAGTTGGAGAAGGTAATGGCAACTCTACTGTTAAAGTAAATGGTAAATGATCCAAATTGGACATGACTGAAGAAAGACTGAATGATAACAACAAATAGTTGACTGATTAACTGGCTGACATTCAGAGGAGTTAACTGAGTTGTTCATGGCCAAACATCTATTAAGTGTGTGAGAGGCAGAGTTTGAACCCAAATTTTCAAGGCTCAAAATCTCTCCTCTATGGATCTAAAAAAGATAGGAAGTAGGAGCTCACTGGTCAGTCCTGAGCACACCCCATAAAAAATACCCATCTGGCTTTGGAGTCACCTATCACACAGGGTTGCTATAAGGATCAAATTAAATGTTTTTAAAGCATTTAGCACAGTTCCTGGCACATATTAAGCATTTAATAAATGTTTCTTCCTTTCACTTTGCTTCCAACCTGATTATGGAGAAGCATCCTGTAATTCTTTTCAGACATTCTGGAGGGAAAAAATTAAAAATCTAAATATCTATCCTATCCTTACGCCCAGCCCCAGCTGCTGTTTTAATATCTTCTTGGGAACTGAGGCTACCATTAGTCACTGGTTTCTCAAGGGACCATCTCCTCTGCCCCGTCCTGAGAGGAATAGCCAAAGATGATTTTAAATAGATGGCTGAGATACCAGAACGAAAGTGAATTATGAGGTCTGTCTCAACAAAGGTTTTCATAGAACTTTATTTACGACTGGGAGTTCTGGAAAGAACTCAGAACATGTCCTGGGTTTTGATTAACCCTGCTGCTCTTAGCTATTGGTAATTCCACATGGCCCTGAAGCAGGTATATCCATTGTAAACAAGTATTTATTGAGCACATCCTGTGCATAGAGTGCCAAACTAGACAAGGTGTGGGGGGAGGGGAATATAGAGAAAAGAAAAACCTATTTTTGTGTTCCCTATCAGGTTGGGGAGATAGAAAATTCAAAGAAAACCACTTGAAAATTGCAATGAAAAATATGAGCAAGAAGACAATCGAGAGATACTGAGGAAAAAAGGACAAAAGAGTGATAGGATAGGGCTGAAATGATTCAGAGAAGACCACCTAGAGAAAGCAGATGAGGAAAATACCCAAGGCTTCAAGGAACTGGGTACGAAGCTGTTGCCAGGCACCTTATTCCCCAACAAACCTTGCACTTACACAAGGCAGTCAATTACCCCTCCTTTTGGTAGTTTCTTCCAAGGGGCACATAATCTGATCCCAGTCTCAAAACACAGCTTCTATCTAAGGTCCTAAAAGGCATTTTTGGGGATAGGATCATAGATTTGAAGCTGGAATAGGGCCTTAGAACTCATCTATAGAAATCCCCTTATTTTGTAGAAAAAGATGCTGAGGTCTAAGTAGTATGTGTGGGTGTAGGTGTAGGTGTTTAATAAATGCTTTTAAAATTTAATGACTGTAAGCTTAGGAAAATGGAGCAATCTCCCCAAAGTCACACAGGCAATAAGTGTCAGAGGAAGAATTTGAATCCAAGACTTTGATTTCTAAATCTAGTGCTCATTTATTTTCCTCTCTGTGCCTGTGAGGAGGTTGGAGTAAAGTCAGTAGGACCAGTAGAACAATTTATACATAACAACATTGTGAAGACAATTTTGAAAGATTTAAGAAGACAATGACCAACCACAATTTAGGGAAATGATAATGATAGCAATCAAGTCTGTGGTTTTTTAAGGTTTGCCAAGGAGTTTGCAAATGCTAATCTTTACAACAGCCTTGAGAAGTACACAATATTATCCTCATTTTAGGGAATTAAGGCAGATAGAGACTGGGTAATTTACCTAGGGACTTAGCTGCTAAAGTGTCTGGATTTGAACTCAGGCTTTCTTGATCCTAGATCCAGTGTTTTAGCCACTGTGCCTCCCCGTTGTACTAGTAGCCCTGACCCCAGGCAGCTCTAGTCCCTCTCATGATAAAGACATGATAAAGAAAGCAGAACGAGATACAAATTTTTAGGCATGACCAATGTGAGCATTTGTATTGCTCAACCATAGAAATTTATTACATTTTCTTTTTATTCCCCAAAAGAGGAGGGAATGAAAGAAAAATAAGCTTTTGCTCATTAGAAAAATAATTTAACATAAAAATAAAATAAATTAATGAACATTATTGTTCTATAAGAAATGATGAGCAGGCTGATTTCAGAAAAGCCTGGAAAGACTTACATGAACTGATGCTAAGCAAAATGAGCAGAACCAGGAGATCATTGTACGCCATTATAATAAGATTATGTGATGATCCACTGTGATGTACTTGGTTCTTTTCAAAAATGAGGTGATTCAAAACAATTCTAATAGACTTGGAATGAAAAGTACAATCCACATCCAGAAAGCAAACGACGGAGATCAAATGCAGATCAAAGCATACTATTTTCATCTTTTTGTTGTTGTTGTTTGTTTGTTTGCTTGGGTTTTTTTCTTGTACATTTTTAACTTTTTGATCTGATTTTTTTTTTTTGCTCAGCATGACAAATATGAAAATACGCTTAGAAAATTGCACACATTTATTGCTTGTTGTCTTGGAGAGGGGAGAGGAGGGAGGAGAGAGAGAGGGGGAAATCTGGATGTGAAAGTGGATGTTAAAAACAATATTTACATGTATTTGGAAAAATAAAATACATTAAAAACATAAAAGCAGAATTGGCTAATGGAAAAAAATGTTAATACCTTCTATTTTGTCGATCTTTCTGTAATTTGCTATTATACTTCATAGAAATGGAAACTTCTTCCAATGATTCATATAATCCATCCATGTCTTGTCAAATAAAAGGAAGAGAGAAAGAAAAGAAAGAGGGGGAAGGAGGGAGAGGGAGGGAGGAAGGGAGAGGGAGGAAAGAAGGAAGGAAGGAAGGAAGGAAGGAAGGAAGGAAGGAAGGAAGGAAGGAAGGAAGGAAGGAAGGAAGGAAGGAAGGAAGGAAGGAAGGGAGGGAGGGAGGGTGGAAGGAAAAGGAAGGAAAGGAAGGAAAGAGGGAAGGAAGGAAGGAAGAAATAAAAGGCAACTAGGTGGTACAGTAGGTAGAGCACTGGGCTTGGAATCAGGAAAACTCATCTTCATGCACTCAAATACAGCTTTAGACACTTACTGTATGTCCCAAACATAACCCTCTTTACCTCAGTTGCTCATCTGTAGAATGAACTGGAAAAGGACATGGCAAACTACTCCAGTATTTTTGCCAAGAAAACCCCAAACAGTTTCATGAAGGGGTGAACATGACTGAAATAATGGAGCAACAACATTAATCAAGAAATATTTATTAAGTACCTACTAAGCACCAGGTACTGTGCTAAGTAAGTATTGGGGGTATGAACAGGACCAAAGAAAGACAGCTTCTGACTTTGAAGAGTTTACAATCTAATGAGCAAAGACAATATGCAAAAAGAAGCTGAAAGTTGGGATGGGATAGAGCTTACAAGAGGTCACTAGAGGACAAATTTGTGAAGTCGAATCCAAGCTTAGCAATTTATGGAAAATAAAGGATTTAGAGAAAGAGTCTGGCGAGGCAGCTGACTGTGCTGAAGAGGTATTATGTATGAAGACTGGACCAATTTAGAATATCCTTCCTAAAGGATGGTCAACCATGTCACAATTGCTTCCAAATAAGGATCAAGAATACTAGGGGATTTACCAAGCTTCTTTTAGATACAGAAAACAACAAGCTGAAAAATCACCTTGAATCTGTGATGGGGAAACTCAAGCATTGATAAGATTTGGTGATATAATTACCTGCCTCTTATCACCTTTCTTCCCACTGCCATCATTACTACTATCCACCATTACCTCCACCAGACTCCCTATCCTTACCGCTAAGACTCCTGTGATGCTATTTTATTTGCAAAAAAACATGCTTTATGATATTCAATGCAGATTCTTCCTGATCCCACGTCCCTTAAAAAGAGATAAATGGCTTCTCTCATTGAGAAGCAGAAGGAAAATCAATATCATCTCTTTGAAAATACCATCTGTCTTCCATCGTTGGCAGCAGTGAATGGAAAATGGGAACATAAATTGTATAGTCCCACAGAGCCTCAGAGACAGCATGGCCCAGAGTGGGGTCATTAATATCTCCATGGCTCTCCCTTAGTTGGCCCTGGCCAATCTGAACCAGACGTAGCATTGAATGCTCTCTGACACTCCCTCTCCTCATGGTCTGAATACATATTAATGGGATGCTTCTTCTCCATGTTCTGGAACCCAGCTTCTCCATTTTCTGAATGTGAACAAGGGATTGAGAGATATTCAGAATTGCAGAAATTGAGAATTGGAAAGGATCTCAGAAGCCACCAAGTCCAACCCATAGTTTAAAAGATTCCCCACCATCACATTTCCACTGGTCATCCAGTCTTGAAGACCTCTAAGGAGGATGAACCCAAGCTCTCTCAAGACAGCCTATTCTAATTCTGGGCAGCTCTCATCAGTCAGAAGTGTCACTTGATTTTAAACCTAAACCAATTTCTTGGTTTCTTCCACTCATGTTTCCTGGCTCTTCCCTCAAGGTCAAAGAAGAACAAGTCAAACCTTCTTTCCCAAATACTGAAACACAGAAGTCATGTGCCCTTCTTGAGATTAAAGCTTCCGAATTCCTTCCACAGATCCAAATATGATATAGAGTCAAGGTATTCACTATCCTGGTTCAATTCATCAAACACCTGCTACACACAAGGTACTATGCGCAGGGCTGAGGATTCAAAAACAAAGCGTTTAGGTTTGTGAATCCAAAGTATCCATAACCCCAAGGAGCTTCCATTCTATTTGGGTGAGAGGGGGGAAATGGATGGGGATAGAAGGTGGAAGGGGAAAGAGAATAACAGTTAGAGGAAGTACACAGATAAGTAAATGCACAGTATATACACAACATGAAGAAATGTCAAATGTCAACTAAAAACACTTGAGGGAGCTGGAAAGTCTTGCATAGGAGATGACCCCCCAAGCTTTGAAGGAAACTCAGGATTCTTGGGAAAAGATGGGAAAGAAATGAGCTCTAGACATGAAAAACTATCTGGGCAAAGGTATGGAGGTAGGGGATCTCTCAGGGTCTCAGTTACCTCATGTGTAATATGAGATAGATGGATTAGGTAGACCCCAAGGTCTCTTCCAGATCTGGATCTATCAGCCCATGGTCTTTCCTTTTTGCCCAAGCAGGGAGAGGTTGTCATTCTCCTTCCATTGTGGTGGTTGCTAAACACTTCCTCGGGAAGAATGAATTGCCACTGCCAATGGCTGCCATATCTTTCTCATTAATGAATTATCATTAAGTCAAATTATCAAGCTTCCTCCTTCTGGCAGAAGTATTCACAGAAAAAGAAGCAAATGGCAAAATCCAGACAGATGGAAAATTCCAGTCACTTCTCAGTTTCAAAGCATGAATTATGGATGGGATGTGACTCTAGTGCCAAACGCTTGAGGAGAAAAGGGGAAAGGGCAGGTAGAAGGTTAATGGGGCTCAGAAAGCTCCTCCTCTCTCTAGCCTAGCCTGAGCTCTGATTGAGCTCCACTTCCCGGGAAAGTTGTCCCTTCTCATAACTCTCTCTCTCTCTCTCTCTCTCTCTCTCTTTCTCTCTCTCTCTCCTTCTCTCTCTCCCTCTCCCTCCCTCCCTTTCCCTCCTCCCCCCCTCATCTGTCTTCTGGCCTCTAGACCCACATGAAATGTCTCCATTAATGACCATAGTATTATTCAATTCTCTAATTTTTCTTGGGAGAAAATTATCATAATTTCATATTTTAATTTTCTCAGAATCACAGAACCTCGTTTTTGGAAAGGGATTTGAAGAACATCTAGTCCAACACTATCTCTGTATGGGAATCCCTCTCTTTCTCTCCCTCTTTCTTTCCTTCCTCTCTCTCTGTCTCTATTTCTCTATCTCTTTCTTCCCTTCTCACTCTGTCACTCTTTCTGTCTCTCTCTTTTGCTCCTTATATCTTTCTCTGCTTCTTTCCCTCTTTCTCTCCTCTTTTTCTCTTTCTCCTTCCTCTATCTCTGTGTCTTTCTGTCTCTCTAGATCTTCTCTCCTTCCTTCCTTTTTCTCTCTTTCCGTCTTTATGTGCCTCTGTCTCTCTGTGTCTCTCTTTATCTCTCTGTATGTCTTTCTGCCTTTTTGTGTCTGTCTCTGTCTCTATATCTCTCTGACTCTGTCTCTCTGTTTCTCTCTGTCTTTCCTCTATGTGTCTCTTTGCCTCTGTCTTTTTCTTCTTCCCTCTCTCTTCCTCCTCCTCCTCTCCTTTTCCTCCTTTTCCTCTTCCTCCTTTTTCTTTTCTCTCTCTCTGCCTCTCTGCCTCTTTGTTTCTCTCTTTCCCTGTTTCTCTCTGTGTCTGTCTCTGTCTCCCTCTCTCTCTGCCTCCATTATCCCCAATAAGGAGTCATCCAACCTCTACTTAAGGACCTCCAATAAAAGTGTTTGGGCTACGTTTTTTGTCCTCTGCCATATAACAGACTAGTTTTCCCATTACCAGCATCTCCAGGTAAAGGAGGAGTTTGACATTCCATTTTACTAGGTAAAAACATTTTTGTTTGACTTAATCAGAATACAAGCAGGAGCTGCACCTCTTTGATTCAGTCATGATCATTGTATCCAAATCTGTCCATGTCTTAAACTACTTTAATAGAAGAGAGAAATTATTTCACAATCCAGAAATGAAAAGATTCTGAACATTTGGATTCAAGATGCCAAAACAAGCATGGAGCCAAGCTAGGCCTGAATTGTGTCAGAGAAAGGAGTTATTGGTTCTACAAGGGTCTCAGAGGACCTAGGCTGGAGGAAGGAAAATAGAATTAAGTACCCACTCTGTGCATTTAATACTCACTACAACTCAAAGGTGATTTGATCACGTCTTTCCTGACTTCAGCACAAGCACTCTATCAATTGCAGCAACTAACTACCTCTGGATGGAAGTGCCAAGAAGAGATTGGCTCTCTCTCCAATTTTCCTTCCCAATGCCCATGTCTCTACTTATGCTATAATATAATCTACTGTTCTATTACTCAAATATTTACAGTAAACTACAGTTTCCTCATCTATAAAGAATCAGAAACTAGAATTAGCTATAAATATTAAGTTATATTTATATAATTTTAAAGAGAGCCCAACTTATGCTTAGGTATTGGGAATGCTTCCCAAATGTGGGCTCAGAACAATCATGATTGTATTCAGAACTTTTCATCTAAAATTAACTCCCTAAATTTAAAGAGAAATAAACTGAGAGGCTCTTAGGCGTCATTATATGGTCCCTTTGATTTTTTTTGGTTGTCCAGTTGTTTTTCAGTCATGTCTGATTCTCCATTGACTCCATTTGGGGTATTTTTTGGCAAAAATACTGGATAGTTTGTCGTTTGCTTCTCCAGCTCATTTTACAGAAAAGGAAACTGAGGCAAACAGGGTTAAGTGACTCATTCAGGATCATATAGCTAATAAGACCGAGGCTAGAGTCAAACTCAGGTCTTCTTGACTCCAGGTCTAGTGCTGCTCAGAAAAGCAGCACATATATCCAAATTAAGGGCTATATCTTTTCTATGGTGTAGCTTTGTAAGCCTCTTTTTATTAACTGTTGAATGGCTTGAGTCAGGCTCAGCCCATTACAGAGAATGCACCCAGTGCTTCTCAAGACAGCCTATCTGACTTTAGGACAGCTGTTATTGGGAGAAAGCCAAAATCTATCTCTCTACAACTCCCACACATTGTTTCCAATATTGCCATCTGAGCTAATCTCATCTTCTTGACACATCTTCAGATAGGTTTTATAACCCTTCTTTCCTTCGATCCTCACAACCACCACCTACAAGGAAAGCATAAATAATTACCTGGATCATAAAGAAGCAGAATTTAAGGCTCAGAGAAGGTAACTAACTTTCTAAGAATCACACAGCTAAGAAATGCTGTAGTTGGAAATAGAATCCTGCTCTAGTAATCTGTCTTCCCTAAACCACATCCATTTCCAATCTTCATTTACTCTGCTAAATAATAAGTCTCATGGGAGCCCTCACAGTACCTAAATTAGCCATTGTCCTAAAAAAACATCAATTTCAAGCAACTTGGGCAAGTTCCTGCTCTTTTCTCTAGGGAGCATCATAATGCATTGAATGCCTGGTCTGGCATGTTCCTGACTTCCAATCTGGTCTCAGACACTTACTAGCTTTGTGATCCTGAATAAGTCACTTAACTCTATTTGTTTCATCATCCTCAAATGTATAATGAGAAGGAAATAGCCAAGACTCCAGTATCTTTTCCCAGAAAATCCCAAAATAGGGTCAGAAATATTGATATGTGACTGAAAAAAAAAAGATCCATCAACAACACCTACCTCACAGGACTGTTGTGAACAACAAATTAAATGGTGCAGTTATTAAATTATGCTTTTTTAAATATTAAATCACTGTAAAATTGTTAGCTCTTATTTTTATTCTGGAATCAAACCTAGATGGCAATAGCATAGAATGCAAAATATTTCATTTGGAGTTGGAGGATCATGGGTACGAATGCCAACTCTGCTTTTTGTTATTTATGTGGTCTTGGACAAGGCACTTCCTTTTTCTGGATCTCAGCTTCCTCCTTTGCAGAATGGAGGAGTAGCTTTCCAACAATGAGATGACTGATGCCAGTTCCAATGATCTTGTGAGGAAGAGAGCCATCTATACCCAGAGAGAGGACTGTGGGAACCGAGTGTGGATCACAATATCTTCACTCTTTTTGTTGTTGTTCACTTGCATTTTGTTTTCTTACTCATTTACTTTTTGATCTGATTTTTCTTGGGCAGCAAGAGAACTATATAAATGTTTACCTCTATTGGATTTAACATATATTTTAACATGTTTAACATATAATGAATTGCTTTCCATTTAGGGGAGGGAGTGAGGAAAAGGAAGGGAAAATCTGAAACACAAGATTATGCAAGGGTCAATGTTGAAAAATTATCTGTGCATAGGTTTTGAAAATAAAAAGCTTTGCATTTCCACTCTTTCTGTTATTGTCTGCTTGCACTTTTGTTTTCCTTCTCAGGTTATTTTTACCTTCTTTCTAAATATGATTTTTCTTGTGCAGCAAGATAACCATATAAATATGTATACATATATTGGATTTAAGATATGCTTTAACATATTTAACCCATATGGACTACCTGCCATCTAGGAAGGGAGTGGAGGGAAGGAGGGGAAAAGTTGGAACAGAAGGTTTTGCAAGGGTCAATGTTGAAAAATTATCCATGAATATGTTTTGTCAATAAAAAGCTATAATAAAAAAGAAAAGAAAAAGCTTTTTAAAAATGGAGGAATTGGACCAAATGGCCAAATGGATATCCCTTATAGTTCTATCTTTATGATTCTAAGCAACACAAGGAATAACAATAAAGATCAGACCTTTGAAACTCCCTCCATCAATAAGATCAACATTTTCACTACAGAATGTCATCTAATGGAGATGTCTTGGAGAACTGCCAGGTTAAATGACTTCTGCAGGGTTACAAAGCAAAATGTGTCAGAGATGAGCCTTGAATCAGATCTTCCAGGCTCTCAGGACAGCTTTCTATTCACCAAACCACACTTCTCCATTTGACATAAATGTTTGCTGTTATTATTACCTTTGGGGAAGTTGGTCCAGGAAGGGTTCCTTAATCCTGGGATGCTAATACCATCCTGCTGACCACACCCAGCTGCAAACTGACAGCATCCACAGGGTATAGACTTGCTGCTTAATGAGCTTCTGGGAAGCTCCCCAATCCCCAACGACATGTGAAATCTCATCTAAGACTTCCCCCAGAGGAAGCAAGCCTTTAAATCACCAGCTATAGAGCTGCACAGATGCTGGTTGGGCCTTCCTAATGGTCTGCCAGCAACACCTCCCAATCCCCCATCTGCTGTGCCTCCCCACAACTTGATGGAGCCTTCTTAGACTGTTTTGACAAAGTAGAAGCAAGGCCCAAACGCCCTTGCCGACTTTAACAGCATGGAAACTGTTGTTTCCTCTCCAGGGTCCTGATCATCTCTTCTATCAGAAATCAATGCCCAAGGCATATTTGTTTCTTTTTGAAGGACAGGCTGGCAGTGCCCGCCTGGGGAGACGTGTGGGTATGGTTGTCCAGCCTCCCCAGGCCCATTGGAAAGCACAGAGAGGTTTTGTGTTCCAAAATGCAATAAAACTCCCAATTAATCTACTGTCTCAAGCTCCCTTTTCAACAGAAAGCAAATAGCTCTCTGGCAAAATTATTTTCAAACACATATATCCATAGACATGTGGGGGAGTATTAGACAGCTTCCCTGCAGGAAGTGGGTTTGATTTCAGCAGAATTCAGAAGCTGAGGAAAGCTGGTCTCACTGATTACTGTGGCCTCTGAAGACCCTCTTAGCAGCCCAGCTCCTCTCCTGCCACTTCTGACCATCTTCAGATATCCTCAGGGGCTATCACTCATCTTTATGTTTCCTTAGTCTCTGCCCTTTGATGCCATTAATGTCAATTCCAGGAAATACATGGTAAAAGGCAAAAAAGCCACTTTTTCTCTGTATTATTCTAGTATAGCTCAAGCTGATGACCAGCAAGAGGAGACAACACAGAGGAAGAAGTCAGAGGTACTCAAAGTTGACAATAATCAGGGAGCTCTCCCAGTAGAGTAATAGCTCCTTCAGGGCAGTCCCTAATTTTTTATTTTGTCTTTGGGTCTATGGCACATAGCTCAGTTCCTAGCACATAATATGTGTTTAATAAATGTTCATTGGATTGGATGGAATGGACTCGGATACGATTATTGGGATGGGTTTGAGGCACTGGTCACTCACAGAAACCATGCATGAATACTGACAAAGAGCAATGTTTTGGCAAACAGTTGTGAGGCAGGGTAGTGCAGTGACAAAGTATTGAATTTCAGGAAGTTAAGTCATTTCAGTCATGTTCAACTCTTTATGACCACATATGGGATTCTGGCAAAAATACTGAAATTGTTAGCCATTTCTGTCTCTTCCTCATTTTACAGATAAGGAAACTGAGGCAAAAAGAGTTAAGTGACTTGTTCAGGATCACACTGCTGATGTGTCTGAGGTCTCATTTGAACTCAGGAATATTAGTCTTCCTGACAGCAGGCTTAGTAATGTGCACTATAGTGCCACCTAGCTTCCTGGAGTTCAGGAAGATCTTACTTCAAATACTGATTCTGCCACTTGTTACAAGGGAGCCCTTGAACATGGCTCTTTGTCACTCTGCTGGTTTTCCTTTTATTTGTCAAACCAGTCCTCAGTTTCCTTTGCTGGATTCTCATCCAAGTCACATCTACTAACCATAAATGTTCCTCAGTACTCTGTCCTAGATTTCTCTTCTCCTATAATATGTAACTTGGATTATGTCATGAGCAGCTTGGTTCTTCTCAGCAATTCAGTGATCTAAGACAATCCAAAAAAACTTTGGATGGAAAACACCATCCACATCCAGAGAGAGACCTACAGGGGACAGCTAGGTGGCGCAGTGGATAGAGCACTAGCCCTGAATTCAGGAGGACCTGAGTTCAAATCTGATTTCAGACACTTAACACTTCCTAGCTGTATGACCCTGGGCAAGTCACTTAACCCCAGCCTCAAAAAAAAAAAAAAAAAAAAAAAAAAAAAAAAAAAGAGAGAGAGAGACCTACAGAGACTGAATTTTTCTCCCATCATGTGCTTGTATTCTCAGGGTTTAACACAATGTATGGCTCAAAGTAAGTTCTTTTTTTTTTATTTTTGGGGTATCATGTATAATATTTTTACATATTTCTATATATTCTGTAAATATTTACATATTTCTATGTTGGGAGAGAAAATCAAAACAAAAAGAAAAAACTACAAGAAAGAAAAAAAAAGATGAAAATAGTGTACTGTGACCACATTTAGTCTCCACAGGTTTCTCTCATCTTGGACAGTTGGATATGACTGATCAATAATGAATAACAAGGAAATACATAAAATAATGCACATATATAACCTAAAAAAATTACACACACACACACACACACACACACACAATTTTTACTGATGCTTACTAATTGTGTGACTTTGAACAAGTCCCTTCCTGATTCTCAGTTTTCTCAGCTATAATTAGAATTTGGACTAGCCATTGAGAACTTATTTTCAATGATGAAGAGGAATTGGCAATCATTCTGCAATTTGTAGTCTTAAAAATTGTCTGTGAAGGGCAGCGAGGTGGCGCAGTGAATAGAGCACCAGCCTTGAATTCAGGAGGGCCCGAGTTCAAATATGGTCTCAGACAACACTTCCTAGCTGTGTGACTCTGGGCAAGTCACTTTACCCCAATTGCCTCAGCCAAAAAAACTGTCTGTGGCACTGAGATTAAATGAAATCCAGTGTGTGTCATGATTGAGAGTTGAACATGTGTCACATTTATTCAGAAAGCAATTATCTACTAATATATCACGCTGCCTTTTGCAGCAGACTTTATTATACACTAATATTAATTAACATATGTCTCTAGTGATGTACTCCTCTGGTATCCCACCATGGATATCTCAAGGGATCCCAAGGTTGGCCTTGTACTCATTAGTATTTTTATCGATAGCTTAGATGAGACAGAGTATGGATATTCATTCCATCTGCTACAATCTGAGATCAGCTACTTAGTGACTATATGACCCTAGTCAAGTAACTTAATCCTGTTTGCCTCCAGTTTCCTCATCTGTAAAATAAGCTAGAGAAGACAATGGCAAAACTGGGAGGAAAAGTTAATGCATCAAACAATAGCATATATATTTAAAAGGATTTCAGCAGTCATTTAATGCATGGGGATAAATTTAACAAACTGAAATGCAGTAAGGATAGATGTAAAGTTATATAACCATTAGTTGAAGAAACCAGACATTTTTATTCCTAAGAAGAGAATATCCAGAGGAAATAGGATAGCCGTTTTCAAGTATCTTGAGGAGCTGTCCTGTGGAGAAGGTACTAGTATTGTTCTGGTAGGCCCCAGAGGACAAAACCAAGAGCAATGATGGAGAGGAAGTTTCAAAGAAGAAACGGGTTTCATATAAGGAAAAGCTTCCTGATTATTAGAGTTTTTCAAAATTAGAATTGGCTGCCTTACCTAACAATGGATTCTTCCTCCTTGGAGGTCTTCAAATAGTTGTTGGATGTGTGATAATAGAGATTCTCTTCATGTGTATATTGAACTAAAGATCATTTATATTCCTTCCAACTCTTAAATTTTCCAATGCTGTGAATGAAGGTGACTCAGGGTTTTCGAGATCTATGCTTCAGAACACAGTATCTCAGAATAACTTAATAATAGAACCTCAGTGTTAAAAAAAAAAAAAAACTCAGGAACCATCAGTCAACCAACACATCAGTTAGTCAGTCAATAAGCATTTATTAAGGTTTACTATGTGCCAGATCCTGTTAAGTACCAGGGATACAAAGAAAGCAAAAAACATGGTCGCTATTCTCAAAGATCTCACAATCTAATGAACAGATGATGATATGAAAACAATATAAATAGAGCATATAGGAGATAATTTCAGAGGAAATGCATGAAAAGGAGAGACACAGACAGAGATACAATCAGAGACAGAGACACAGAAAGACAAGAGAAAGATGAAAGAAAAGTGAAAGGAGATAAAGAGAAAGATACAGGAAAAGAGATAGAAACAAAAAGAAAAACAGCAATTTCGAGTTGTGTCTTGAAAGAAACCAGAGAAGATTTGAGGTGGATTTAAGGAGGAAAACAATTTCAGTCATGGGAGACAATCAATGAAGAAACACATGATTTTGGATCATAGAGTATGTAGAAGGGAATAAAGAGCAAGAAGACTGGAAAGATAGAAAAAAGCTACGTTGTAAAGGACTGAAATATCCAAATATTATATTTGATCCTCAAAATAATAGAGTCATGAGAGTTTGTTGGATAGTGAAATGACAAGTTTGGTCTTTATTATTTTGGGGACAGCTAGGTGGTGCTTTGGATAGAGGACCAGTCCTGAAGTCAAGAGGACCTGAGTTCAAATCTGACCTCAGACGCATCCTAGCTGTGTGACCCTGGGCAAGTCATTTAACCCCAATTGCCTCAGGAAAAATAAAAGTTGTTTTTTTTTTTACATCTCTGGGAAATAAATACGAATAGAACTAAAGGAGAGTAAAATCATGAAAATTTAGGAAGTATCAAGGAGAAAAGGGTGATTGGCAATGTCAGATGTCAAGAAGGATAAAGACTGAGAAAAAGTCATTAGGTTTGTCAGTTGAGACCATTAATACTGTGGAAAGCACAGTTTTAGTTCAATAATGAAGTTGGAAGATGTACTGAAGAGTTTTTTTTAAAGAATGAGAGGAGAGATAGTGAAGGAATTAACAGTAGACAGGTTTCTCAAAGATAAGTCATGATAGTAAAGATACAAGACAACATCTACCAAGGGTGTTTGGATCAGGAGGGGTGTTTTTAAGAATGAGAAGTCACGGGTGTGTTTGTTGACAATATGAAAGCAACCAGTAGACAAAGATGGATTGAAAATGAGTCAGAATTATGGTATGATGGAAGAATAATCTACCAGAGAAAACAATGGAATCAAGGATGTATGATAAGAGGTTTTCCTTGACAAGAAGCAAGGCTCCTTTTTCATGTAAGATGAGTGAAGGAGAAAATAGTAGAGAAGGACATCTAGTCATGTGAGATGAGAAAGGAAGGAGAAAAGAGAACTCTCAGAAAGTAGCCTAAATTTTCTTTTCAAAAATTATGAAGCAAGGCCCTAAACTGAGAGTAGGGTTGACATTAGGGATGGGGGGACCCTTGGGAAAGCATGAAAAGATTTAGACTGCTGCTATGGTGAATAGGATGATAAATCAATTAGGTAAATATGATGGATTTGTCTTGTTGTAGTAGTTAGAGCCCAATTAAAATGAGATTTAACAAATTTGCAATGGATCTGCATGGTTTAGTGATTTTTCTCTAGCTCCATTCAAGCAGCACATGAATCGGAATTCCCTTAGAGCAAGTATGCCCAACTACGTTCTTCCCTCTTTTCTACTCAGTCATCCAATAACCTAATTCAAGCTCTCCTCACCCCTCTCCTGGACCACTGAAAAAGCCTCCCTGCTTCTGTTCCTTTGTTCTCCCATCCTTCACATAACTGATACATAATCTTCCTAGTTTACAGATCTGGCCTCCTTAGCATTCTGCTCAAAAAATCTTCAGTGGTTCCCTAGTACCCTATTGGATGCTTGATTTGGAGTCAGAATGTTTGAGTCCTTATTGGAAATCTGTCAAGCTAGACAGGCTCCAAAGACAAGCCCATCAAGGTAGTTTGCATGTGCTGTTCAAAGACCAGACTCCAGAATAAGGGGAGGCTCAATACCAGAAAGTTGGCTCACGAGATTAATTTTTTCAGTCATAAAAGCTCATGAAGCATACCTACTGAGGCATGAAGAAGTTGCACTCTGCATCGATGGAGGAACACCAGGTCCACTGAAATCACAGGTCCTTGAAATTAATAATGTTCTTGTTATGCATTTGGTGTGAGTTAATATTGTTGCTATTACCAGCAAGCTCTGCACACATACCCCAGGAAAACCTCATTATTTGTTTATGAGCACTTCTGTTACTCATAAGAGAATCAGATCTTCGGTGGCTATTTAGTGTCATTCATGCCTGGCCAAGGATCCTCTCTAAAATTTCCCAGACAAGTGGTTTCCCATGCACTACTTGAAGACTGCCACTGATGGGGAACTCACTACTTCTTAAAGTAGTCATTCTCTTTTACATATTTCTTATTACTAAAAATAATTTTTAAAAATTATAATCACTAGCATTTATAGAGATATTTAAGGTTTGCAATGTCCTCTACTATAGTATCTCATTTGATCTTCACAACAAAGTTTTAATGTAAATGCTATTATCATCCCCTTTTTTACAGATAATAAAACTGAGAGACAGGTTAAATGACTTGACCAAGATTATAGTTAGTAAATGTCTGAAGCAGGATTTAAACACAATTCTTCCTGATTCCAAGTGCAGCATTCTATGCTGGATAATATTTGAAAAGTACTCTGTATAGTATATGGTACACAGTAGGTGTTTAATGAATGTTTATTCTCTTCCCCCACCCCACCCCAAGTACTTAACTTTCTGTTATTGCTCCTACATCTGTCCTTTGGGACCAAGCAGAATAAATCTAATTCCTCTTCCACAAAACAGTTCTTAAATACCCAACACTAACTAACATCCCTACACACACACACACACACACACACACACACACACACACACACACACACCCAACAATTCTTCAGTCTAAAAACCCCCAATTCCATCATTCATCACAGCATGACTTTAAAGAGCTTCACTACCTTGCCTCCCCTAAGCTTATCTCTATCCTTCCTAAATTGTGCTACCCTGAAAGAAACGTGATATATCAGATATAATCTGATAAGTGAGAGCAAGGCAAGACTATCTCCTGCTAGTCCTGGATAGCATTCCTTATGGAGTATCCTGAGATCACATTTGCTTTCTCAGCAACTGCATTCTACTATTGACTCGTATAGAACTTACAGTCTCTTTTATTAGCCTTGATCCCAGTCACTCAGAATTAAAACCTTAGAATTCTCTTGGTCTCTTCCCTCTTGTTCCTGCCTCACATCCAACCATTAGTTGTCAAGATCTAATCTTGTCACAGTATCTCTTGCATTCATCCCCACTCCTCTCTTTACTCACCCACTATTTCAATCCAGGTTCGTCTCTTCCATTGTGGACTACTGTAACACTCTGCCTGCCCCCAATCTCTCTGTTCTCCTATCCTTCCTTCACACAGCTGACAAAATAAGCTTCCTAGTGCAACTCTAACCAAGTTAGTCCTCTGTTAAAATGGTTTCAGTGACACTCCAGTGCTCACTGGAGAAAAATAAAGAGTCCTGAAATTGAGACCAGAGCACTTAAGTTGAAACCCTGGCTTTCTAGTTATATGGCCTTGCATAAGTCAAATAGGTAATAGACATTTATTAAGCATTTACTATGTATTAGGCACTATGTTAAGTGTTGAATGGGTGTGTGTGTGGATATATATATACATACATATATATGTATGTGTGTGTATAAAATACAGTTCTTGTCTAAATTAGTAGGGGAAAATACCCCCCAAAAAATTAAAAAAGTAGAGCAATGGCATGGGTCTCAGTTTCCTCTGTATAAAATGAGGGAGTGAACTAAATGACCCCGGTCTTCCAGATCTAAATTTATGTTCCTATGTTCCAGGGAGTTTTAGCCTATCATTTCAATCCCTCCAAAATCTGGTTCCAGCAATCGGAAGCCTCCATAACATTAGCCTCCTCCAGCCCCATACCTAGAATACCTTCTCTCTTCACATTGAACCTGGACCTCCTCTCCTCTAAAGTCCAACACAAGTATCCCCCCACTCTGTGACTCCTTCCCTCATCCTCCAGCTAGATCCAACATTTCTTAAATACCCCCAGCACACCGAGCCTGGATATATCCTTGGTCCCTATCACAATCCACCATGCATTATACATAACTGTGTACCTGCCATATCCCCATTGTAGATGGAAAGCTCCTGAAGGGATAATTCTGGGTCACTTTTTCCATTTCTGTATCCTCAGGATCAAAGCACTGTGTCTTGCATCCTTAATAAATGTTTATTGAGTTAAATTTCTATTTATTGCACACTAGGTATACATTAATACTGTTGATATAATTCCCCATTCATCTTTGGAGAATCAGGCTGCCTCCTTCTTGGGTAGCCACCAGTCCACAGGGTAGAGGAGGCCCATGAAGAGTGCAATTAGAGATGCTTCAGGGGAACACATCTGGAAGTCAGGAACTGCGTTTGCTGCCTCAGGACCAAGGCCAGCACCAGGGATAGATTGTTGCTTCTGAACCACCAACCACAGGCCATAGATCTAGCCTGTGTTGCCATAGCAACCATCTACATTAGGGGTTTTTTAAAAAGTAATTAAACTCTCTAAGTCACTTTGCCCTTCGCTGTCAGATTAGGAAATGGAATTTTGTTTATCACTCTCTACGGAAAGAAGAGGCAGCAGGTTCACTGCCGAGATGTGCTACTAGAATAACTGCCCAGGCCCACCTAGAATGGCAGCATCCCATTGGAGTAGAGCCCAAGGGAGCACTTCCCTGTCCATGGGATCCATGTCCACAGCTGATCTAGGATGAGCCTTCACCAAGTCTATTCATCCCACAATGTGGGTAGCTGACCTATACACTTGAATAACTACCCTCCTAGACAAAGACAGGGTATTACAATGGGAAAAAACCATTGGTTATGGAACTATCTTTGCTACTTACTAGTTCTGTGATCCTGAGCAAGTCATTTAATCTCTCTTTACCTCAGTTTCCTCAATTATTAAATGATAACAATAGGACCTACATCTTAGTGTTGTGATGAGAATTAAACTGAGATAATAATTGTATACAGTCCTTGGTACATAGAAATGCTATGTAAATATTGGCGATTGTTATTAAACCTGGGCCTCTGACATCCATAGCTTGCTTTTCTTTCTAATATATAATTTAAACATGTCAACTCAAAATCTCTGAAAATTGTTATATCAAAGCTGTGAATCCTTTCTTTTTTCCCAGAATCCCTCCCCTCTCCCATCTACATCTCCACAGAACCAGAATCATGAAATCTTAGAGGTTTTCTGAATTTCTCCTCTGAGTACCAGTTCTATTTCTCCACTTTGCTTTCTCCTCAGACCATCACAGATTTCAATGCTCTAAAAATCTGTGATTTTATCAGGATTCATGCTCTTTCCTACTGATAGCAGATAACCACCCCCTCTTATGCTGGATGGATAATCTTAGAGAGCAGCTGTGCATGAAGAAATGTCTCATTCTGCAATCAACTGGGATATGAGCCTCTCAAACCTTGGCTAGATTGATCCTCGGACAACAGGCAAGCTGGTTGTTGCTGGGTTCAGTTTTGAAACTTTTCCAGCCTTGTCGGAACTAGTCTCACTGGACAGGGTAGCTCCCGCTCAGACACTACCTGTGCAACACTAGGCAAGTCACTTAATGTTTCCATCAGTTTCCTCATATGTCAAATGAGCTAGAGAAGGAAATAGCAAACTACTCTTCTGTGTTTGCCAAGAAAACACTAAAGACAGTCCCAAAGAATCAAAACCTGACTGGCTTTCTTGCGTACATCAATCACTCCATCTGCCACTCCCATGCCTTTCCATTGGCTTCTCCCTACTGAGCATGCACTTCTACTCCTTAAAATACTGAGTTTCCTTCAAGACTGCTAATTTGGCCCCTTTCATATTAATTAATTCTTCTTTCCCTAGTATGGTACCCTCCAAAATTATTATTGGAGGGTCACTTTTCAGTCATGTCTGACTCTTTATGACAACATTTGGGGTATTCTTGGCAGAGATACTGTAGTGGTTTGCCCTTTCCTTCTCCAGCTCATTTTACAGATGAGGGAACTGAGGCAAACAGGATAAAGTGACTTGCCCAGAGTCACACAGCTAGTAAGTATTTATTGGGATTTGAACTTATTCCCTCCTGACTCCAAGGCAAGTATTCTATCCACTACACCATCTAGCTGACTTGCCTTTATTTTCCTCTGAGTTCTGTATATCCTTATGTGTGTTCATGTTATCTTATTTTTTACTATAGAATGTAGACTCTTTGAGGACATGCCCTGTTTTTTCTCTAAATGCCTAGTGTCTGGGCTAGAGAAGGTACTTAATAAATGTACATTGGTTGAAGATCATTATACACTTCAACAATGATACTGTACGAGGATGTATGCTGATGGAACTGGATTTCTTCAACATAGAGAAGAGCTAATCCAATTCCAATTGATTAATGATGGACAGAACCAGCTACATCCAGAAAAGGAACACTGGGAAATGAATGTAAACTGTTATTTTTACCTTCTGAATCCAATTCTTCCTGTGCAACAAAAAATTCGGTTCTACACACATATTGTATCTAGAATATACTATAATATATTTAACATGTATAAGACTGCTTGCCATCTGGGGGAGGGGGTTGGGGGAGGAAGGGAAAAAATCTGAATAGAAGTAAGTGCAAGGGATAATGTTGTAAAAAATTACCCATGCATATGTACTGTCAAAAAATGTTATAATTATAAAATAAAATAAAAAATTAAAAATAAATAAATAAATAAATAAATGTACATTGGTTAATTGGTTGAATGAGACATCAGAGAACTGCAGTAACCTCAGATTCAATGTGTCAAAAAATCTAACTCATCGTGTTCTTACCAGAAACTGTCTCCCCCATTCTCTCTTTTCTAGTTCCAATTATCTATGCTTGAAACTTTTGACTCCTCCCTACCCTTCATTGGATCACAGGATTTAAAAATTGGAAAGACCCTTAGTGGCACTCTAGTCCAACTTGTACACAAAAGGAATCCTGTTAGAAGATGAGTGATAATCACCACCTTCCAAGACAGCCCTGTCCACTTTGAGATAACTCTAATTGTTAGGACAGTCTTCCTGAAACCCAGCCTAGATTTACCTTTTTGCCACTTTTTCCCTAAACTTCCAGTTCTGTCATCTGGTCCCAAATAGAACATTCTAATCCCTTCTCTGACCAATCCCCCACCCACTTCACCCCACGTCTTCTCATCTCCAGTCTAAACACGCTCAGTTCCTTTAATCACTTCTCTTCTGAAGGGACTCATGGCCTTTACCACCACCCTGACTACCCTCATCTGGGTACTCTCCAAAATTCTCCTTCAACCATAGTTTTCAGAGTTGGAACGCTACGGAAAAAGTCTCACCAAGGCAGAATACACTCCATATCCAATCATTTAGAAAGGCCTTTCGATTTTATCTTCATTGTCTCTCTCTCATATTTGGCCCTTCCTTTCTAACCCCACTAGACCATTACAAAAGATTCCTTACCAACCTTCTGGACTCAAATCTCTCCCAAATCAAATGAGAGAAAAGTGATAATAATAGTAATGTGCTTAGCATATACCTAGCATATAAAAGGTGTCTAATAATTGCATATGCTCACCCCTTCTCTTCCCCTCTTCTCTAACTTTGATAGTCCATAATTACGGCCATAGGCTCATAGGATTTAGTAGTATTTTTCTTACTAAAAAAAATCTCCATTGACTTCCCATTGTCTATGGAGTAAAATGTAAAGTCTTAATATCAATTCTGGCATTCAAGATCCTTCCACACCTGATTCCAATCAACCAACAGGCATTTATTAATTGTCTACTATGTGTCAGGCACTATTCCAGGCTTTGGGAATACAAAGACAAAATGATTTCAAGAAGCCTCTATTCTCCTAGAGGAGACAACATATTCATAAGGATTAGACCTGCGATTTCAACTTTTTCTACAAATGGAGCTGAGTGCCTTCTCTGCAACTGATGGTCTTAGACAGTTTTCTAGAGCACTGAGAATATAAATGACTTGCTCAAGATCACTCAGTCAGTATGAATTAAAGGTAGAATTTGAACCCATGTCTTTCTGAGTATTATGTGGCAAGTCAGACAGAGAAATAGACTGGGAAACCTGAATTCAAATCCTGCCTCAGACAAGTCTCTTAACTTTTGTGAGCTGCGGTATTCTCATCTGCAAAATGGGAATAATAACAGAACTCCCAGGACTGTTGTAAGAATCAAATGCTATAATGTTTTTAAAAACTTTCTTTTTTTTCTTTTTGGAGGTTAGGGCTAAGTGACTCACTCAGGATCATACGTAGGCCTTTGTGACTCTAATTTTTATTCATCAAACGATATACCTGGCTTTATGGTGGATTGGATGGTCATTGTCCTTTGTTCTTGAAGAGGATCAAAATGACATCACTAGAGTCTAGTTCAGAGCGTCTGACTGTGGTTAATCAGACCAATAAGAGCTCGGAATGCTCTGCCACAGATCAGACACAAGAAGTTCACTAGGATGGAATTCTCTAATTTTGTACATCTTATGTTTCTCGTGAGCTACTTTAATTCTGCTCTGCTCATAAAACACAACTCCATCCCTAATGAGGGCAGGCCAGGCTGGGTGGTCCTGTGGCAGTGCCTCCCGCTTCATGCAATCGACTCCAAAGTTGTTCAAAGAGACTTTGAAAGTGTTCTTGTATAACTTCTGAGCTGTTTGTCTTTCAAATCTACTGTATTTTGAGTTGTCTATAAGAGGGCACATCCTATGTACCATGGTACATAGTAATCAGAGGAAAGAGGGAGATTTTACCAAAATTTCCTGTCGGATATGGCATATGATTTGGGTTTTAAAGGAAAAAGGGTGAAGATTTATTCCACTTGCTCATTTGTAACGAAGATTGTGGTTTTTCTTCTTTTCATGGTGGAGAAGAAAATAAAGACATTAGTGGGGAGATGGGAGTTCCCCATCTGCTTCTTTCTTCTCTTCTCTAATCTAATTATGGTTTTGTCCAAAAATGAAAAGGAGGAAAGAAAGAAAAAAGAAAAGAAAATCAGATCTTTGAAGGACTGACTAACATGAAAAGAACAGAAGAGAAGCAAGTTCAGAAGGAAATACAAACAGGTCGCCTTTGAAAGTAGGATGTTGATTTTATTTTATACATATATATGGGTGTATGTATGTATGAGCATATATATCATAATATAATAATAAAGATTTGTGACTTTCATATAAATCTCTTTTATTCTCTGCTGTGTATTTGGAGATTTTTTATGTTTATGGAATTCAGAATAAAATATTTTTTAAATAAAAAGGAAGGTTTTTCACCTATTTAGAGTGAAATAAAGATTGAAGGAGAGAGTAGACACCAGATTTGGGCAGAGGATGGAGGTCAAATCAAAGAGCTGAGAGAGAGCAGGAAAGCAAGAGAGGATAGAATTGTCCAAATGGCAGGAATGCTGAAGCAAAAGCTTAAAGCTGAGATTGTCTTTGCTTCCCCAGGGAAGGCACTTAATGAACGTTTGTTGATTGACTGATTGGTCTAAAATAAGGTCATACAAATTAAGGGAGGGAGGGCCTTGAATGGCAGGGTGAACATTGTATCTTATTAAAGTAGACACTAGGGAGCAGCTTGAAGGTTTTGGGGAGGTGGAGAGAGGGATCTGATTAGCACAATATATTAGAAATAGGACTCAATCCTCTCTTCTCTGTCTCTCTTCATTCAACTCAATGTCTTTCCCTTCTCTCTAGTCTTCTCCCAGTGAAGAGCTCCTAATGAGGTAGCCCCCCCCATCCCCTTCCCTCCTCTTCTCTTCTCTAACCTCTCTGAGTTCACATGTGGCACAGTTTATATAATCTGTCACAATTTATTCCAGAGAATCCCCACAACCTCCTGCGACCCAGATTCCCAGAAAACCTTAGAGAAGCAGAACAGTGCAATGGATTGACAATCAGGAGACCTAGCTGCTAGTCCTGGGCAAATTACTTCCATCCTATTTCCTGAGGCCTCAATTTCACAGAATTACAATATCTAAGAGATAAAAGGAAAGGTTATTTATTCCAGTTTATAGCTGAACAGAAGTCCCTTCTACATGTGACAATCTAGCCCTCTCTGGGAGACTTCCAAGACATAGGAACTCCCTCAAGACAGTTTGGCATTTCACTTTGGGAAAGTTCTGTCTGTTACCGAGTGTATCTTGACATCAAGTCCAAATATGCTTTTTTGCAATTTCATCCCCATCTTAGTCAACGAGGCAGGTCAGGGCCCAGTGAATAGATCTCTGATCCTATAGAGAAAAATACCTGAATTCAAATACTGCCTCAAATATTTACTAGCCATATGATCCTTGGTGAGTCACTTAATTTTTGTCAGTTTTGGCTTCTACATCAAACTGGGATTCCACACAAAATGGGAATAACAAATGTACCCATTTCCTAGGATCTTGGGCAGATAAGTGGATAGATTATGAGGTCTAGAGTCAGGAAGACTCATTTTCCAACCTCAGACACTTTTTAGCTATATAGTCTTGGGCAGGTTACTTAATCCCATTTGCCTCGGTTTCCTTATTTGTAAAATGAACTGAAGAAGAAAATGGCCAACACTCCAGTATCTTTGCCAAGAAAATCACAAAATGGGTCACAAATGGGACATGACTGAAAAATGACTCAAAAATAACAACAAATCTAAGATATCATGAGGATCAAATGAAATATATTTATAAAGGATTATAAAGTCACACACCTTGAAGCTATATGTAAGAGCTCTTGTCATCATTATCATTGTGACTGTTTAGACATACTTTAACATATTTAACATGTATTGGTCAGCTAGCTTGGGGAGGAAGGAGGGGAAAAATTAGAACAAAAGGTTTGGCAATTGTCAATGTTGTAAAATTACCCATACATATATCTGGTAAATAAAAACTATTAAAATATTAAAAAATCATTATCATTGTGATTATTAATTATCCAAGTTTGGGATTTCAAGGAACATCAGGTAAGCATACTGAGGCCCAGATTATTGTTTGTCCTTAGTTCTGTAAGAGGAACATGACCTCAGGAAGATGATGCACGTGAATTAGATTTGGGTGAGGAAGTCACCAGCCTCACTTACCCTTCCAGAGCCATCTGGGTCCAGGGGCCAGATATAGATCAGGATGACTGGAAATGGCCTTGAATGAAATGGGAGACCTTAGCCTTTTAAAGTTAAGGCTTAAAACTCCATTCGGTCGTTAAGGCTGGTAAGAATGGAGGCTTAGAGAAAGTAATAATAGGATCACAGACCATTGGAAGAGACCTTAGGAATCATCTAGTCCAATTTTATAGATGGGGAAACTGAGAGAATCAGTAACTTGCTCAGAGTCCCAGGATTCAGTTTCCTCATCTATATAACAAAGGCATTGGATTGGATAATCTCCAAAGGCTTCTTCAACTCTATATCCCATCAGAGGGCCAGCCAGGCTAAGGGTTAGAGCCATGGTCAGATGGACGGAGAAATGGTTGAAACAACAAATTCTCACAGAGGAAGGTGGAACAAAGATCATAAAAAGATTCTCTGGTTCATCTTGTGTGCATGGATCCAACGTGGGAAGGGGAATTAGGTAGTAATGAAGGGAAGAGAGGAAGGCCCTGTGAAAGGAGACTTCGATGAAATATGGTCTAATTTTGCAGCAAGAGGCAGAAACGTGAGGGATGACTACACTGCAGCTACCAAAGCAAAGAAGGCTGTTAGGGAGGAAACGGCCAGCGGGAATCCAAAGCACTTCCACCGACAGGCTACCATAATGAATTCCATTTGTGCCTGGGAGCGATTTTTAAGTTAAGTCCAAAGAAGATTTGGAGTATTGATTTTTCTGTGTTTTGAAAGATAAATGGGAATGAGATGTTAAAATGAAACCCAATTCCCTCTGGGCCCAGGAAACTAGGAGGCAGATGGACAAGACCAGGGGCTGAAGGGGAAAAAAATCAGGGTTCTCTGACACTGACCTTGACCCTGTGCTGAGAAGTCCGGGCCCAGTCCCAGTACCTTCCTTTCCTGCCCTCCCTCTCACTCCCTCTGCCAGCCACCTCTGAGTCCACCCATCAGTGTAGCCCCACCACAGGAAGTCTGGGACTCCCCTAAAACAGAGACTTATAGAATACCTATTAAAAAAGAGATTCAAAGAAGAGCTCCTTTAACTGGGTTTTTATATCTTGATGAAGTCTCTTTCACTACAGTAATAGCCCTTACTATGTGCCAGGCAGTATGCTAACAACTTTACAATTAGTACTTGGTTTGATGTTCACAACAACCCCAGGAATAAGTGCTATTATTAGCCCCGTTTTATGGATGAGAAAAATGAGGCAAAATGATTTTCCTGGGATCCAACAGTTAATAGATATCTAAAGTTTGGGGATCCCGAGTCCAGGTCTGGCATTCTATCCATGACACCAACTAGGTGCAGAAATTTTCTTTGTAAATCTGTGTTTTATTGTATGTATTTAAAAACATTATTCTAAGAAGGAACCCATAAACTTCCCCAGACAGCCAAAGGTTCCATAACATAAAGAAGCTAACAACCTCTGCTTCAGAGGCATTTTGTTTTAGTAGAATAAAAAAAAAATGAATGGATCAATAGATGAGGACGGGAAAGGAGAACAAGCATTTGTTAAGTGTCTACTATATGCCTGGCCCTGTGTCAAGTATTATTATAATCCGATTTCACAATTAAGGAAACTGAAGAAGACAGAGATTAAATTATTTGCCTGAGTTTACACAAATACTAACTTTTGAAACCACATTAGAATTCAGGTCTTCTTAAATTCAAACCCAGCTCTCAGATGGAAATTTGAATAGATGGAGGAAAGTTTTAATAAGTACTTTTGCTATTCAATTATGAAACAATGGCTGCAGGGATTGGTCTGGAAGCAGGACCCATGGTCTAGGGGTTTTTGTCTGTTACTCCCAGAACCACTGGTCTTTTATGTCTGTTGTTGGAAATTAGTTATGTTCACTTTTTTTCCATTTTTTTTCTTGTGGTTTTTCCTTTTTGTTTCATTTTTCTCTTCCAAGTCAATTCATACAGAAACATATAAAAATGAATGTACATATATAACAAAAGAAATTTATATATATATATATATATATATATATATATATATATATATATATGTGTGTGTGTGTGTGTGTGTGTGTGTGTGTGTGTGTGTTGTATATATATATATATATATATATATATATATATATATATATATATATATATATATATATATATATAATTAGGGGAAATAAATTAAAAAAAAAAAAAGGAAATTAGTCAGCGGTTGTTGGTGGTAGTGAAGTTCCCTCATTGATGGCTATGGGGTCTGGGCTAGATGCAGGATTTTTAGTGGGGACCATTATTCCCAAGGGTTCAAGGCTTATATCCACCACCTCCACTCAACACCCATAGTATGGACTTGGAGTCAACAGAACCCCAAATTCAAAATCTACCTCTGATACTAGACTGTGACCTTGGGCAAATCACTAACCTCGCAATACCCCCAAACAACTCTCTAAAACTGGAATTTGAAGGCAGTTGCTGATGTGCTTTTTTTAAGAAAAATATATGAGTAGCTATTTATTATATTATACAGTCTGTAAAATTCAAAAGTAATTGGAGAGCCAGAGCAAATGGAGCTATTAGTGAGACAATTCTATTGGGAAGAAATAATCATAGATAAGGTCACAAATAAATGACAAATATAGCTATATCCATACTAAATACATAGGTCATCCATCCCCAAATGGCACCTGAAGATACATTATCCGCTGATCTGCATTTTGAAAGTGAATTTCCCACACTGATGAAATCACTAGTCCAGCCCCAGAGCCTAGTATAGTGAGGCACAATGAATATAATAGGCACGATAAATGCATAATAAAGTAGATGGATTGACTGAAAATTTTAAAGTACAAGCCACTTCGTTTGGTACTATTCACTGCTCTAATAGTCCACATGGAAGAATCAGACCATTTCCAATGGCCCATATCTCAAGAAGCATCATGGAGACATCTTAAGAAAGAGATGGAATCATGCTTCTTTATCTCTCCTTACTCCAGGGAATCACAGTGCATTTCATGGTCATTCCAAGTCTTCTTTCCATCCCTAGAGGGGAGTCGGTACCCATGGGTTCCTCATCTGTGATACCTGTGTCTGTCACTCAGGTGACTGGACCTGCTTCTTCTTCCACCGCAGCCCAGATCTATCCCCTTTATGGATAGAAGATGGATTCCCAGAAGACTCAAAGCTAATTTAACAAATAATCTCGATAAGTCATCCAGCTAAAGTGCTGGTGGAAGTATGAGTAGCCTCTGCATTTGTTGTTTGGGCTTGCTCTTTTAAACCCCCAGTGGTAATTTTAAAATTAAATTAAATGGCTTATCTGTGTTAATACCAGCTGACAAGTACTTTATTTTTTCTGTCAGTGAGTGATGGCTCTGCTGGGGCAAGAAACATCTTTCATCCAATATAATTGAACTGGGGGTTGCTGGTGTAGTTTATTGGACAAGAATGACTTCAGAATCAGTTCTACTTGTTCTAAAGTTCTGCTAGTCATGAGACTTCAGGGATACGTATTCCCCCTTCCCATTCCAGAAGTATGATTTCAAGCTGTTCCATCCATGAGGCAAAGAAATCTGAAGGTCCTGGAGACTGGTAGTCTCAAAGCAACATGAGAGAATGGAAAAAAGGGATTGGACAGGAGAGAGAAAGACCCGGCTTAGAACCTGTCTCTGATAATTGCTCATTAGGTGTCTCTGGACAAAACTTTTCATGTATCTGAACTTTGGATTCCACATGAGAAAAAAAGGAGATAATAATAATAGTGGTGCCTTACCTCCTAAGGTTATTAGGAAGATCATTGAGACAGACAATTCAGCAACCATTTATTAAGTAACTACTATGTGTCATATATTGTACTAGGTGCTGGAAATACAAAGAAAGTTTTTTTTTAAAAAGTCCCTTCTCACAAATTCAAACAAGGTATGTGCAAAATAAATTAGAATTAGTTATCTGAGGAAAGGTATTAACACTAATAAGAGCTGAGAAACTGGTTCAGAGGAAGGAGAATTCCTTGGTTATCAGAGGAGTGGTTCAAATTCCACCTTGGATGTTTTTTAGATGTGTCTCCTTGGATATGTCAGTTCACATCTGTAGGTCTTATTCATCTGTAACATAAGGGGCTTGGACAATATGGATTTGGTGTCCCTTCTTGTTCTAGATTTCTCATCCTCTGATCCTCACAACAATTCTGAATTACTACAGATACTATCATGATTGTAAAGCTAGAAGAGACCTCAAAGGCCATGTAGTTTAACATTCTTCTTTTAAATATGAGAATCCAAGATTCAGGGAATTTAGGCCATTTTTCTAGGGTCACACAGCTAGTGGGTGTCAAAAGCAGAATTCAAATCCCTATCTTTCCTGGTTCTCAGTGCTGGGTTCTTTCTATGACACCAGGTCATTCAAAGAATTAGAGCTTTGAAAAGAAGTGTATTTCTTTCTTTAAAATAAAGTAGAAGGAAAAATGATGGGCAGAAAATAGAAAGAGGCAGAGAATTAAGGATATGCATGTTATATGGTCTCAGTCTTCTCCAAAAAGTAGGAGATGCAAGAATCGCCTGAACTTGGAGCTGGAGAAGAAAGGGCTTATGACCCAATTGATGCAAGATACACAATGAGAAGTCAGCAAGAGATGAATGGAAGGGTTTCTGAGTAGAAGTTGAGGGAGCATCTAATGCTGGAGAGGGTAAATTTATGTGAAAGTACATCCAATCTGTTTTGGCTCCTCCATCAGGGCTCAGCATCCCAGAGCATTGCTAAAGCGTCATGTTAAACATTCATTTCAACCTGCTGCATTGTTACTCTTGCTAGGAAGTTTAAAAAAACAGACTAAATTGCCCTCTCTTTGCTAGCTATAATCCCTTATTTTGGCCACCATCATCAATGACATGCCCTTGCACAGCATTTCTAAAGGGCATAGGACAGGTTTGCTGCTAGAAGAAACCTCAAAGGTTATCTCATCCAAACTCTTCCTTTAATCTAGAAAGAAATTGAGCTCTTGAAAAATGAAGTGACTTGCCCAAAGTAGCAGAACCAAGTTTCTAATCCAGAATCAAAGAATCTCAGAATTTAATTCAACTAGTCTGCAAACAAGAACTTCTTTGTAGCATCCAAGCTCTTACTCATAAGGGCACCTGCTGATAGAATTGTACCAACTTCAAAGAACTATTTGGTTCGGTTCTTACTCAAAACTACCTATCAAAGGTTCACTTCTTCCAGCCAGTCTTCATATTCAGTAGTTGAAAAGACAATTAATCAAACAGCATAGGAAATAATGTACCAGGAGAGGAATGGGCCCTTCTGCACACAAGGGTGCCCTCTCCCACAGGTTACTACATTGCCAGAGGTAAGGATTCACATTTAGGGAATATATAGATGACTAGGGAACATGACTGTAAAAGAGCACACACCAAGACTCAAGGAATACATGAATGGATGGGCACATATACATCTTGCCAGGATGACTTAGATCCCCAAAGCTTTCAAGTAGGCATCCAGTCTCTAATGGACTGGTACCTTGGTGGGGACAATGTATACAGCGGGCAAAGACCTGGAATCCAATGGAGAGCAGAACAGTGACGCAAGGCAAGATCCCCAAAGGTCATTGTCATCTCTCCACTGACAGTGATACATTATTCTGGCCATGTGTACACTCTGCCATCTATCTACGTATATGTTTGTCCTCCGTGCAGTTACCTTGGCCAAATGGGCACCTGTCTCTACAACAAGTGTTATGGTAATGTGTGTCACAATGATTCCCTGTGGTGGAAAGGAAGGCAGGACGTGGAAATCCTTTCTGATCACTTTTATTTGCTATGCCATCTAATTAAAGGCCTTTTGATTTGCACTCATACATTTTCTGGTTGAATGGTAAAGGTGGGCACACCAGTGGAAATTCATGAGCTAAGGCTTTGAGAGGGCCCTGACTCACAAAGTAACTCACATATAGGGTGGTTTTTTTGAGGAACAAATTAGAACGAGGAAGAAAAGGACAGAGTCCTTCCATCTATATCAGGTCATCTCATTTCAAATCTAGAGCTCTTCCTACTGTAACATTCTACTAGCCAGACCGCTTTGAATGGAAGGACTGAGGAGTAGAAGGGGAGATTAGCTAAGGCTGGAGAGAGTGAATTTATGTCAAAGTACTCAGAAGCACTCAGCAGTCCTGACTAAAGCTTCGTGTTAAACATTCACTTCAATCTGATGTTTTGCCACTCTTGCTAAAAAAAAAATTTTTAAGAAAAAACAGACTGGATTTTCCTCCATCTGCAAATCAACTAAATTCCCCCTTTTTGACCACTATCTCCAATGACACAGCATTCCTAAAGGGCATAGTCCATAGATTTGCTGCTAGAAGAGACCACAAAAGTTACCTTTATCAGCTTTTTTATATGGCATCTTCTAAGAACAGGGTGGTAGAAGGTATTAAAAGTATTGACATGAGCTAAGTCATTCAAGTTTAGCTGCTTAGTCCACTTAAAGCAGAGATCATCAGAAAGAGGTAAAAGCTAAAAATAAAGATTTATTAACTTGGCTACACCATACTGGGTGTTCTCAAGTAGTGATCACCAGGGGAAATTTATACTGTCACTCACCAACCAGGACAACTTCGGAGAGTAATTTTAAGAGAAACCTTACAAATTGACAGATAGAATGCTTATTCTAGGTAGCACCTTAAAAGCTTATAAAAAAAAAAGATACAGATAACAAGAAGCAAAAAATTATAGGTAATGGGGACTATTTTCCTCCACTGGGGGAATTTACACTGATAATAACTACAATTAGTTTAATGGATGTTAAGTATAGAGTTTCTCCAAGCAGAAGGAGAACGCCCCTATTCCAGTATGCTCAATTTTTGGAACATCTAGAAACTCTGTATCTGTAGATTAGACATGTTTTTCTCTGGAGCTAAGAGGCAATTATCTGACTCAGATACCAAATCCAAAACCACTTCAATATGGAGAAGGGAATGAAATTTTTTAAAAATAAAAATAAAAGAAATGAAATGAAGCACAAGCAAATCTGAGGTCCCACCTGTAAAGAAGCAGAAGCACCACTGGGGAGGTTTGAGGGAAAAGGACAAATGAGATTTTATATCAGGAGAGCCCTGGGCACTGAGAAATCCACAGAAGTCAGAATCTACCTACCAAAAAACATGGGTGAGAGCTCCCAAAGCCATCAAGTAAGTCAACCAACAAGCATTTACAGTTTTTTAAAAAGCATTTTACTGTATCCCAAAGAATCACAAAAAAAGAGAGAAGAACCCATAGGTCCAAAAATGTTTGCAGTAGCTCTTTTTGTAATGGCAAGGTACTGGAAACTGAATGGATGTCCATCCACTCAGAGAATGGCTAAACAAGTTTCAGGATATAAATGTAATAGAATATTATTGTTCTATAAGAAATTGTCAGCAAGATGATTTCAAAAAGTCCTGGAGAGACTTACATGAACTAATGCTGAGTGAAATGAGCAAAACCAGGAGATCATTATTCATAGCAGCAGCAAGATTATATGATGATCAATTCTGACCGACGTGGCTCTTTTCAACAATGAGCTGATTCAGGCCAGTTCCAATGGTCTTGTGATGGAGAGAGCCATCTGCACCCAGAGAGAGTGCGGATCACAACATAGTATTTTTATTTTCTTGTTGTTCTTAACTTGCATTTTATTTTCTTTATCATTTTTTTTCCTTTTTGATCTGATTTTTCTTGTGCAGCATGATAATTGTGGGAATATATAGAAAGAATTGCACATGTTTAACATATATTGGATTACTTGCCATCTAGGGGAGAAGGGAGGGGGAAAATTGAAACACAAGGTTTTGCAAATGTGAATGTTGAAAATTATCTATTCATATGTTTTGAAAATAAAAAGCTTTAATTTAAAAATTAAATACATTTTATTGATCTTCTATTTTTACATTTCCTAAATATCCCCCTTGGATTCTTTCCCTCTTTTTTTCAAGAGGACCTTCCCATATAACAAGTATTTTTTTAAAGAAAAAAAGAAAGAAAAAGAAAAAGTCAACAAAACCAATAAATATACCCAAAAAATCTGACAACATATTCAATTTCATACCCATGGAGCACCATTCTATATAAATGAGTACAAGAAAGTATCTCCTCATATCTCATCTTGGGGACTTCATTAGGTATCTGAAAAAAAACTATGAACTCTTCATTTTAAGGATTTTACAGTTGCATTTTATTTTTCCAAATACATGTAAAGATAGTTTTCAACATACATTTTTGTAAAACTTTGTGTTCTAAATTTTTCTCCCTCCCATCCTTATATCTCCCCTCCCTAAGAAAGGAAGAAATCTGATATTGATTAAATATGTGCAATCCTTTTGTTTAAATTTCCATAATTGTCATGTTGTGCAAGAAAAATCAGACCAAAGAGGAAAAAAAACTATGAAAGAAAAAAACAGAGGAAAATACTAAATTTTGATCCATATTGATATCTACAGCATTAAAAATGTCATTACTTATGCTTTAAATACTTACATGAGCCAAGAGAAAGATTTGGAATCAGAAAACTTGTAGATGTTCTGAGACTATTTACTGCCCCACACAAAGGGAGCAAAAAAAATCTTCAAATTGATTGCAGAGCAGAAATTTGGTATATATACAAAGGGCACCAATCTACCAAATCAAACACTCTCTTTCTCTGAGGAGTAAAGCAGGAACTACAGTAAGACTTCAGGTAAGGACAGAGGAAATAGCAACGGTAGAAGAGTCCTCCTACTTCCACCTGCCTATCTCCCATCTGAGCCAACTTGAAATCAGGAACATGGTGACTCTGTGGTTTTTGTGGAGTCTTTTCCGATATTTAGATAAATGTTAGAGGTAAAATGGACTTAATTATAAGATCTCAGAAGGATTCTCTTTCTAGAAACTGGAATCCATGCCAGAGTGTGCTATTAACACACCCCCAAGGAGCAACCTGTGACATCAAGGCTAGGAGTAAATCAGTGCTAGAATCCCAAGACTTTGGGCCTCCTTTGTGTGTTAACTCTGAAATGAATGTGCAGTACCCAAAGCTTTAAGTTGGGGACCACTGTTCCCAGGGACCAAAGCGGTAAGAAAAAACATATTCCCTCAATTCAGGACATATATATGGTTATTTTTCTGTTCTTCTCATATCTTCTTAGTCTTGTGAAAGTGTTAATTGGTTTAATGATGCAGGGTCATTAATCAATGGGCACTTAATAGATTTAAAGAAAACCTCACAGCTCTACAATTAGTTTAATGGATGTTAAGTATAGAGATTCTCCAAGCCGAAGGAGAACACCCGGATTCCAGTATGCTGAATTTTTGGAACATCTAGAAACTCTGTATCTGTATATTAGACATGTTTTTCCTCTGGAGCTAAGAGGGCAATTACCTGACTCAGATACAAAATCCAAAACCACTTTGATATGGAGGAAGAGAATGAAATTTTTAAAAAATAAAAATAAAAGAAATGAAATGAAACACAAGTAAATCCAAGATCCAACCTGCAAAGAAGCCCAAAAGGTAGATATAACTAGACCGTTAGTTGTTGTTGTCTTTCATTCTCAAATGGACCAAAATGACATCACTACATTAAATTCAAGTTAGTGTTGTCTGACTGTGCTGATCAGACCAATATGAGGTCAGAATGCTCTGCCATGGGTCAAATATAAATGAACATTTGTGGTGGATTCTCTAATTCTGTGAATCTTGTGTTTCTTCTGAGCTAATTCAATTCTACTTTTCTCAGAAAGGCGTAGCAACCTTCTCTGACGAGGGCATACATGCTGGGCAGTCCCTGTGACAGCATTCTTCCATGTTATATAAGCAATTCCAAAGTTCTTAAGAGAGACCTTAAGAAGGACCTTGAATCTTTGTATGACTTTATTCTGACCATCATGGTGAAGCACTTGCTCTGTCGTGAATTCTCTATAAATAGTTATTTTGACATGCATACATTTGGTATTCATCCAACGTGGCCAGCCTAACGGAGTGTATTTTCTGCTGTAAAGTTGGAGTGATTGGCAGTTTAATTTGAGAAAGGACCTCAGTGCTTGGTATCCTTATCCTGCAAGGTGATCTTCAGAATCTTCCCAAGACAATACAAATGGAAGTGATTCAGTTTCCTGGCAAGACTGGTAGACATTCAGGTTTCACAGGCATACAACAATGAGATCAGCACAAAGGCTCTATAGACCTTAAGTTTTAGTGATCAGTCTAATACCTCTCCTCTCCCACACTTTCCCTCAGAGCCTCCCAAATACCAAGCTAAATCTGCAATGCATGTGCCAACCTCATTATCAATGTGTACATCCTTGGAAAGTATACTTTCGAAGGGTAAGTGAAGTATCGCCGGCATTCAGAAACTCTTTCCCATTTTCCTATAAACTGGTGGTTCACATATGGATGGTGTGGTGCTGGTTGATGAAGTATTTGTGTTTTCTTGGTGTTAATTATTAGGCAAAATTAGCACAAACAGATAGTTTTACTCTGAGAGTGTCAACTTGTCTATGAAAGTAGGAGATGGGCTAAGTACTCCCAAGTTTTATCCTATGAGGATTTAGATATAATTATCCTTTACGAGTCTTAATGTATTAAAGTGTTCATGTTTGATGAGATTTATTAAGTTTATTACTTATTAAGAAGGAAGGAAGGAAGGAAGGAAGAAAGAAAGAAAGAAGAGAAGATAAAGAAAGAAAGAAAGAAAGAAAGAAAGAAAGAAAGAAAGAAGAGAAAGAAGAAAGAAAGAAAGAAAGAAAGAAAGAAAGAAAGAAAGAAAAAGAGAAAGAAGAAAGGAAGAGAAAGAAGAAAGAAAGAAAGAAAGAAGAAAGAAAAGAAGAGAAAGAAGAAAGAAAGAAAGAAAGAAGAGAAAGAAAGAAAAAAGAAAGAAAGAAAAGAAAGAAAGAAAGGAAAGAAGGAAGGAAGGAAGAAGGAAGGAGAGAAAGGTAAGAGAAGGAAGGAAGGGTAAGGAAGAGAAGGAAGAAAGAAAGAAGAAAGAAAGAAAGAAGAAAAGGAAAGAAAGAAAGGAAAAGAAAGAAAGAAAAAAGAAATAAAGAAAGAAAGAAGAAAGAAAGAAAGAAAGAAAGAAA
>NC_133617.1:44248572-44311585 GCF_048593235.1 Sminthopsis crassicaudata | reverse complement strand
AAGGAAAGAAGGAAGGAAAGAAGGAAGGAAGGAAGGAAGGAAGGAAGGAAGGAAGGAAGGAAGGAAGGAAGGAAGGAAGGAAGGAAGGAAAGAAGGAAGGAAGGAAGGAAGGAAAGAAGGAAGGAAGGAAGGAAGGAAGGAAGGAAGGAAGGAAGGAAGGAAGGAAGGAAGGAAGGAAGGAAGGAAGGAAGGAAGGAAGGAAGGAAGGGAGAGAGGGAGGGAGAGAGGGAGGGAGGGAGGAAGGGAGGGAGGGAGGGAGGGAAGGAAGGAGGGAGGGAGGGAGGAAGAGAAAAATAAACAGTCCTTATTGAAAAACTTAGGGTTCAGCCAGAAAAGATTGTGTGTGTGTGTGTGTGTGTGTGTGTGTGTGTGTGTGTGTGTGTGTGTGTGTGTGTAATAGATACAAGATGATTTAGGGATGGGAGAAGTTACTAGCAGATAAAAAGTTCATGAAAAGCCTTATGTAGAAGGTGGTACTTGAACTGAGCCTTGAAGAAAACTAGAGTTGTAGAGAGATGGAGGTGAAGAGAGATAGTATTTCAAGCCTGGAAAAGGGCCAGTACAAAGGGCCCAAGGTAAAAACTGAGAGCCATGGGTGATGAACAAGAAGCTACAGTTTAATTGGTTCACAGAATGCATAAAGGGAAATAGTGAGCTAATATTTATTAAACACCAACTGTGTGTCCATAGGACACTTTCTACTTAGATAGAAAGGGATAATTCCTTTAGGGATAGAAAGGATAGGGGGGGAAGAAAAAAAAAAGAAAAGAAAGGATAGGGGAAAACTTGCTCTCAAGGAGTTAATAGTCTAATGGGGAGAGACAATACACAACCAACTCGACAAACAAGCAAAAACAGCATCATTTGAGGGTAGTCTCAGAGGAAATGCATTATGATTAAGGAGAAGGGAAACGACTTCTTACAGAAAGTGGGACTTTAGCTGAGACTTATAATTTTTAATAATATAAATTGTGTGTAATAAGGCCAAAAAGGTAGTTAATGCATCTCCCTGAAGGCAAAGACTACTTCTGCACTTGGATTCTCAACACTATGCAGTCTGCCAAAAGGTGGGAGTTGGAGAGGAGAGTAATCAGAGCTGGAAGGTATGATAACAACACCTTTTTTAAATTATATTTTTATTTACCAGATATATGCATGGGTAACTTCACAGCACCTACAATTGCCAAACCCCCCCGCTCCAATTTTTCCCCTCCCTTCCCTCCAAGATGGCAGGTTGACCAATACATGTTAAACATGTTAAAGTATAAGTTAAATACAATAAATGCATACATGTCCATACAATTGTTTTGCTGTACAAAAAGAATCGGACTTTGAAATAGTGTACAATTAGCCTGTGAAGGAAATCAGAAATGCAGGCGGACAAAATTAGAGGGATTGGGAATTCTATGTAGCGGTTCATAGTCATCTCCCAGAGTTCTTTCGCTGGGTGTAGCTGGTTCAGTTCATTACTGCTCTATTGGAACTGATTTGGTTCATCTCATTATTGGAGAGGGCCACGTCCATCAGAATTGATCATCATACAGTATTGTTGTTGAAGTATATGATGATCTCCTGGTCCTGCTCATTTCACTCAGCATCAGTTCATGTAAGTCTCTCCAGGCCTTTTTGAAATCATCCTACAACACCTTTATTTTACAGATGAGAAAATAAAGATCCAAGAGATATTCACTGATTTTTCCAAGATCACTCAGGTTATCTAGTAGGGGAGAGAAAATCTGACTCCAAATTCAATATTTTTTCCATGAGAAAAAATCTATTTACACAGATTCCTCTGGCTAATGTATCGAAGTGTATATCCCAAAGTCATGTTGCTTCCCAGAAAGGCAGAAAGTGTCCCATGGGTATCAATAGTCTTCTTAAAACAATATCTCCTTAACTACATCCTACCTAGCAGACTAGAGCCCTTTATCAATGGCCAGCCAGAGATTGTATGGCTTCACACCTCAATTGTTACTTTGACATCAGGCAAATCATTTAATCTCTCTCTGCCATCTCCAAAAGGAAGACCTTCCAATTCTGAATCTCTGGATCTGTTTCTCACACACACACACACACACACACACACACACACACACACACAGTCTTTTCTGGCTGAACCTTAAGTTTTTCAGTAAAGATGGTTTATTTTTCTCTTCCTTCCTTCTTTCCTCCCTTCCTTTCTTCCTTCCTTCTTTCCTCCCTTCCTTTCTTCCTTCCTTTCTTCCTTCCTTCCTTTCTTTCTTTCTTTTTAGCTATTGGAAGTACATAGATTAGTAGGCCTGGATTCAGGAAGACTTGAGCTCAAATTCAGTCTCAGAAACTTATTAACTATGTGGCCCTGGGCAAGTCCCTTAAATGCTGCCTGTCTTAGTTTTTTCAACTATAAAATGAAAGTAATAATACCTGCTTCTCAGGATTGTTGTGAGGATCAAATGGTCATCTCAATTTCCCCCAGCTAAGCAGAGTCTCCTGCTTCTTAGCTAATGACTAAGAAGTTCTCCCACTGAGCCAGGTTGTTCTAAAAAAATAATAGAGGTTTCGTGGTTTTTTTTTTCTTTCTTTCTAGATCCGATTTTTCTTGTGCAGCAAGATAACTGTATAAATATGTATACATATATTGGATTTAACATATATATTTAACATATTCAACATGTATTTGACTACCTGCCATCTAAGGGAGGGGATGGGGGGAAGGAGGGGGAAAGTTGGAACAGAAGGTTTTACAAGGGTCAATGTTGAAAAATTACCCATGCATATGTTTTGTAAATAAAAAGCTATAATAAAAAATAGAGGTTCAACTAAAAGAAATCCTGTCCACTGACTGCTTCTTGAATCACTTCATGGCTGTCTTTGTATCTTCAACAATAACGCAATTCCTGGGCCCTAGTACATGCTCAGTACAGGCCTGTTGAATTGAAGTGAACTGAATTGAATTCTTAGAAATGTCCTATTTGACTCTCCCTTTTCTCTCAATTTCTCTGTCCCCTATTCTTTCCCCTGAGCCTACCTCAATTCAACTAACATCTAGTCTGTTGTCAGAAAACCATTTTTGTTTTTAGGCCTTATTAAGCCTCCTGTCTAAGCAAATCTCTCTGGACTCTACTTTCTCAAACCAAAAAGGAGTTGAATAATATTACAGGAAACAAATTATATTAACCTTTTCCCATCGTGCTCGTCTGGTCTAAATAAATAGCAAGAGCAATGGGGGCTAGAGAAGAACAAAGAGTTTGATCACCTTGTCCCATTTTTCTTCAGTACATTTTCCTCAAGTAATGTCAACAAGCATTTATTAAACATCTACTAGGTGTCAGGCACTATGGTAAACAGAGAGACAAAAAGAAAGACAAAAAAATAGTCTCTGCTTTCAAAGATTGCCAAAATCTAATTAAAAATAATGTGTAAATAGTCTATTAAAAAACAAGGCAATTTGAGGATGGAGAGAATATTGAAAACTTGGGAAACTGAGATGGTTTCAGGTAGGAGTTAGTATCTTAGGTGAGTCATGAAAGAAGCTAAAAATTTTAAGAGGTGTGATAAGAAGAAAGAGAAGAGTGAAGGATGATGGAAGGGATGAATAGACAGGGGCAAGAGGGAAAGAGGGAACCAGGCAGCTAACGTCTCCTTGTCAAATGCTAAAAACATACTTTCCATATGAAACTGAGAGTGCTAAGTGAGGGACTCCGGCATGATAAGAATAAGAGAGAATGGGTCTGGTTAAGGGTCTTAAAATTCAAAAGCCTCTTGCACGTGAAAAGGGTTTAAAGCTTAGGGGGAGGCAGGAGTCCTCATTGAAACTGCTCAAGAAATTATCCTTGGCTGACAGTCCACATTCAGTCCCCTAAGTGGGTCTCCTAACTTGATGAGATTAAGCGCTCCTGGGTGGAGAGAAATTAATTTCAGAGAGAAACAAATTAGATGTATCAAGGAGAAATGAAAACTCATACTACCAGAAACATCTGCTCTCAGGTATTGGCTAGAGCAGAAACAGGCCCACTGTAGGAATTAACTCTTCACATCTTTGGGTGACATGCTCTAATAATTGATCAGGGAGATTTTCTGGGACAGACAGATGACTCAATATTCAGCAGCCCTTCTTGGGAAAAAAAGCACGGTATCAGACTGCCAAAAGTAGCCCTTCGGTTCATTTCTGAACAAAAATCCACCCTGACCCTTCCTTTAACCATTTCATCTTCCATGTGACAAGTGACCAGCTAGCTAGCCTCTGATTGAAGAATTACAGAGACAAGGAGCTGAGCAACTATTTCCCACTCCCAGGTAGGTCAATCTGCTTTTGGATAATTTGAATTTTTAACAAAATGTTTCCCCTTAATCAAGTTTAAATCTGCCTCCTTGACACTGAGGATTATAGACTTCAAGACAGAATAGATCTCCTGGGCATCCAAATCAAAACTTATAGTTGAAATTAAAAAGTGATACCATTTTTTGATGTTGTTTGCTTGCTTTTTTGTTTTCTTTCTCATTTTTCTTCCTTTTCTTCCTTACACAACCTGATAAATGTGGAAATATGTATAGAAGAATTATATATATTTAACATATATTGAATTATCTGCCATCTAAGGGTGGAGGAAAGGGAGGGAGAAATTTTTGAAACACAAGGTTTTGCAAAATTGAATAATGAAAATTATCCTTGTATATGTGTTGGGGAAAAAGTTATACCTAGAGAAATTAATATCCATCCATAAAAATAGCATGTAGCCAAATTGATTCTAACTTTGGTCCTCTGACTGCAAATCTAGTATTCTTTCCCCTGCCTTATCCCTTTGCTCCTAATTCTACCCTCTGGGGACAAACAGAACAATTTAAATCCCTCTTCTTTGCTAGAGCCCTTCGAATATTTGAACATGATAATAATGTTTGCCCTGAGTCTTCCCAAAGTTAAATTTGCCCAGTTCCTGCCTTTGGTCTTTGTGTGGCATAGATTTAAAGCTCTTTACCCCTTTAATTGATGAAGCATCCTCTGGATGCTTTCAAGATTATCCCTGTGCTTCCTAAATTGTGCTGTCTGGGATGATAGGAACTATTTTAATTGTGGTCTGACCAGGTTAATGTTCAGAATGACTTTCACCTCCCCTAGTCCCAGACATTATGTCTCTCTTAATGATGCCTCAGATATCCTTATCTATTTTGGTTGCCAAAGAATGCTGCTAACTCTTTTTTTTAATTTATCAGAGACAGCGGGTTGACACACTAGATAGAGTTCAAATTTTTTCTAGGTTCTTTACTAGCTATGTGACCTTTAAACCCATTTTCCTTCAAAAAAAAGTGAACAAATAATATCAATGCCTTTGGGAGAGTCTGTTTCATCGTTGTCTTTTCCCAATATATTCTCTTTTCTCTATGACCCACCAAAAAAAGGGCCAAGAGGCAAAACTTAAGCTGGATATAAGCAAAAGCTTCACAACAATCAGAGCAATCCAAAAATAGAGGAAGAAATTTCAGAGAGTATAGGGTTCCCCCAATTTGGTGATCTTCAATCAGGAGCTTAGATGGCCCCTATTATGGGGGAATGCTTATAGGATATGAATTAGACTAAATGGCAGCTGAAGTTGCTTTCCATTCAAAAGTGCTGATATTCTGTAATTTTGACTCTTAATTCAATAAACCATTGAAGTGAATGCATCTGGCAATGAGTGCAGCATTCTACATTCATTGTCCCTCATCTTTCTCTCAAGAGGAAGAAATTATGTGTTCTTATCTTAATAAGTATTTATTGAATTAAAGTGAAGGCAGCACTTTTCAACAGCTCTCATTAAAGCATTTTCCCCTTATACCACATCTAACTCTTTATTAATGACTCAAAAATTAGGGGTAGTGAGATAGAATGAAAAGTGGAGTCACTGGAAACTTGAATTCAAATCCTTCTTCTGACATTGTGTGACCCTGGGTAAATGACTTCATCCTCCCCAACCCTCCAACCTCACTTTCTATTTGTTGTTTTTCAGTCGTGTTTGATTCCTTGTAACCCCATTTGGAGTTTTCTTGGCAAAGATACTAAAATGGTTTGCCATTTCCTTCTCCAGCTCATTTGACAGATAAGGAAACTAAGGCAAACAGGGTAAAATGATTTGTCCAGGATTATACAACTAGTAAATATCTAAGGCTGCATTTGAACTCTTGAAGATGAGTCTTCTCTACTCCAGTCCCAGCATTCTATCTGTTGAGCTACTGCCCTGTGGGCTAATAATCTTTGGTTGCCTTACCTCACAGAGATAAACTGAGAGTGAAATCCAACTATACATAGACAAAGATTTATGAGGCAGCTAGATGGAACAGTGGATGGAGCACTAGTCTTGGAATCGGGAAGACCTGAGTTCAAATATGGCCCCAGATAGTTACTTGCTCTAAGACCCTAGACAAGTCACTTAACCCCAATTGCCTTGCAAACAACAATAACAACCACACAACACTCACAAAGACAAAGATATAGAGCTGAGACAGACCTTGGAGACCCATCTTTTCTAGGCTCTCATTTTACAAGGGCAGAAACAGAGACCTAGAGAGGGTCAATGGACTGCCCAAGATAAAACTGGCTCGTTGGAAACAGTTGGGTTCTCCACATCCAAATCCTCTTCTCCTTCCAGTGTAACCATGCTGCCTTAGAGAATGCCCCCCATAGAACTTTGCCCACCCCTTCCTATTAATTAAGCCCACTGAATACACCCTCTAGAATTCTCAGTTTCTTCTCTCATTTCTTATAAAGAGAGGGAGGGGGACAGAAAGACAGAAAGAGAAGAGAAGAGACAGAAAGACAGGGAGAGAGGGGGAAAATGAAAAAGAGAGGAGAGAAGAGAGAGAGAGACAGACCTAAAGGTGACTTCCAGACACAGTGACTCCACTTGATTACAGAAAGGCTAGCCAATCTATTGAGAGCAGGCAGAAGCTTAAAAAAACCTAATTCTCAGCTAATGCACCCTCCTGCAAGCTATTTAAATGTTTGGGCTCCACATTTTAAGGGGTAAGTCCCTCAAAGAAAACATTTTTCTTTTTTATAAAAAAAATGCCACTCTCCAACCCTCCCTCTTTCCTGTAATTTAATTGCTACCCCGGCTCCTGAAAATGAATTGTAATTGTTTTAGGAAATGTTGTGCTTACTTACAGTAAGGACAAATTTTATTTCTACTCGGCCTAGTCATCATTAGGAAAAATTATGTCACCCGATTATTATGCCTTATGCCAGATTTGTTCGCTCTTCAGAAGCCAGAACTGTCTCTGATTGGCAGGTCCAGTGGCAATGCCAAGGTGCAGAACAATTGGTGTCAGGGGTAGATGTGGCGATGAAAGCTTACCATCAGGGATTAGGAAGTCCAATGGTAAGTATTTCTTTACATATGTGTGTGGAAACTTTGATAAATCCTATCCTGAAGCAAAAGTGGCCCTCTGTGGCACCTGAACACCTTCATAGGAGGCCCAAGATGGACATGTCCAGTGCTGGCCTCTAGGGCTTATTTATAAGATGAGTAGGTGAGGCAACTAGGGTCTCCGAAGGGAGAGTTATCATCAGTCTGCCCCCCCTTAAGTATCACCCCCTGCACTAGGGCTATAGGGTCTCCACTTATTGGGTTCATGAAAGGTCTTTGTGTTCACTCATAAAGCTGGTATCCCAGAATCTTTCCAAGACATTATGTCCTGAGGTCCTTGGGCTCTCATGGAGTCTGCTATATACAATCTTTTGATTTTTTTCTTGGATGCCAAAAATTATTAATAATGTAATTATTTCTGTTTGTTAATACTTTTGTTGTTTGTTGCTCTTCAGTTATTTCAATCATGTCCAACTCTTTGTGACCCCATTTGGGGTTTTCTTGGCAAAGACACTGGAGCACTTTGTCATTTCCTTCTCCAGCTCATTTTACAGATAAAGAAACTGAGGCAAAACAGATTAAGGAACTTGCCAACAATAACACAGCTAATATCTGAGATTTGAACTCAGGGATATGAGTCTTCCTGATTCCAAGCCCAGTACTCTATCCATTATGGCGCCACCTATTTGCCCCAATAATAATAGCTGGCATTTATATTCTTCAAGTGAGATAATATCTGTAAAGTGCTTAGCACATAGTAGGTGCTACATAAATGCTAATCATTATTTCTAATTGTAATAATAAGGAAGATGATGTAGTGTGTTAAGATTTACAAAATTCTTTACAGATAATATCTGATTCAATCTCATAACCATTTCAGGAGATAGTTATTATCATCTCCATTTTTAAGATGAGGAAGTTAAGGCTAAGAGAATTTAAATGATTTGTCCAGTGTTATGTGGCAATTAGGTGTCTGAAGCAGGATTTAAACTCAGACCTTTCTGGGTCAGAGTCCAGCACTCTGAATACAGACCACACTCCAAGTGCTGATCTAATAGTGGGTAATTTGAGCTATTATAATACTAAGAAAGGCCTTTTTAAGATAGTCAGCAGCCAGGTACAATTGATAATGTGCTAGACACAGAATTGGAAAGCCTTGAGTTCAAATCTTGCCACTGACTACCTACATTATGTTGGGCAAGTATTCTAAGTCCCTCGGTTTCCCCTTCTGTAAAAGGAGAGGGCTGAACTAGATAAGGGCCTTCAAGGTTCCTTCCAGTGCTAGGTCCTATTTCTATGATTTGAACAGATGCAGATGCTACAATTGAGGTTTTTTTTTTTTTTTTTTTTTTTTAATTTTTTTTATTATATATATATATGTATTTTATAATATTATCCCTTGTATTCATTTTTCCAAATTACCCCCCCTCCCTTATTCCCTCCCCCCGACGACAGGCAATACCATACATTTTACATGTGTTACAATATAGTCTAAGTACAATACATGTGTGTGAATATCATTTTCTTGTTGCACAATAAACATTAGAATCCGAAGGTACATGCAACCTGGGCAGACAGATATTAGTGCTAACAATTTACATTCCCCTCCCAGTGTTTCTTCTCTGGGTGCAGCTACCTCTGTCCATCATTGATCAACTGGAAGTGAGTTGGATCTTCTTTATGTTGAAGATTTCCACTTCCATCAGAATACATCCCCATACAGTATTGTTGTTGAAGTGTACAGTGATCTTCTGGTTCTGCTCATTTCACTCAGCATCAGTTGATTTAAGTCTCTCCAACCCTCTCTGTATTCCTCCTGCTGGTCATTTCTTACTGAGCAATAATATTCCATAACCTTCATATACCACAATTTACCCAACCATTCTCCAACTGATGGACATCCATTCATCTTCCAGTTTCTAGCTACAACAAAAAGAGCTGCCACAAACATTTTGGCACATATATGTCTCTTTCCGCTCTTTAGTATTTCTTTGGAATATAATCCCAGTAGTAGCGCTGCTGGGTCAAAGGGTATGCACAGTTTGATAACTTTTTGGGCATAATTCCAGATTGCTCTCCAGAATGGCCGGATTCTTTCACAACTCCACCAGCAATGTATTAGTGTCCCAGTTTCCCCACATCCCCTCCAACATTTGTCATTATTTGTTCCTGTCATCTTAGCCAATCTGACAGGTGTGTAGTGGTATCTCAGAGTGGTCTTAATTTGCATTTCTCTGATCAGTAGTGATTTGGAACACTCTTTCATGTGAGTGGATATAGTTTCAATTTCTTCCTCTGAGAATTGTCTGTTCATATCCTTTGACCATTTATCAATTGGAGAATGGTTTGGTTTCTTATAAATTATGGTCAGTTCTCTATATATTTTGGAAATGAGACCTTTGTCAGAACCTTTGTTTTTAAAAATATTTTCCCAATTTGTTACTTCCCTTCTAATCTTGTTTGCATTAGTATTATTTGTACAGAAACTTTTTAGTTTGATGTAATCAAAATCTTCTATTTTGTGATCAATAATGATCTCTAGTTCTCCTCTGGTCATAAATTCCTTCCTCCTCCACAAGTCTGAGAGGTAGATTATCCCAATTGAGGTTTTTTTGAGGAAATGTAAAGAACTAAGAAAAAGGAAGGAAAGTTGCTAATTTTACAATCTGAAAAAAAGACTCAACAATGATAATTGACATATATCTGTCTCTTTAGGGAGGCTAGGTTGCACAGTGGATAGAGCATTAATGTTATTTAGGAAAGCAATTTTTAGTTCACTAAATGTCGGGGTTTGGTCATGAAGAATGCACAATGGCCATCCTTTTTGACAAAAGGAACATTTATTTAGGAGAGAAAAGGACAAAAGATACCAGGAATGGTAAATATGAAATAAAATTGGGATTGCACCTAGCAAGGGAAAAGATTTTAGCAATTAACAATGGAAAAGACAGACAATGGAACTCACAATTAACCAGGAGAAAGGGAACACTCCCATGAAGTTGGTGTACGCAGGTTAAATTCATAGAGGGATTTAGAACCCTAAAAGAGTTAGTTAACTGTAAGAAGGAGAAAGACACCATGAGGCATGGTGAGGTAATGAAAGGAGAGACACTACATGGCATGAGGGAAGGAAGAGGGGGAAAACATTATAAGGTAGAGTGCCATGGTGGACTATAAGCCAAAAGGGATTCAACCAAGATAGTGTGATTCATGGACAGGTTTATAGGGGAATTTTAGCCCCAGGGTTTGATACAACTCAGATTTCTGACTGAACATAGTGTGATGGGGCTACCTATGACCTCCACAGAGGGTGAGTCTATAAAATTGAACTGATCTCCATCACTGCCTTTCCTTGCTTGTCTTTGGAAGTACTTTTATCAGAACCTCAAGTTCTCTCTGCTAACGTCACCCAGAAACTCATCAGTACCAGTCCTGGAATCAGGAAGATCTAAGTTCAAATCCGGCCAAGAAAATCTCAAATGAAGTCATAGAGTTGGGCATGGCTGAAAATGACTGAAGAACAACAGAGGGAAAATTTCCTCCTAATTAGATTTATTCTAAGTACCTCATGACATAATGGGCTCCTCATCCTTATTGACTCTCAAGCAAAAGTCAGATAATCACTGGTGAGATATATTGTTCAGATCCAGGTTCAACCTAATTTCCCTTTCAATTCTGTGCCTCTGTGAATCCTGGAAGCAAATCTATCATGGTGAATAATTACAATTTTCATATGTAGAATATTTTAACTTTTACTGATTTCTCCTTATAATTGTCATGTTAAATATGGAATTTAAGAAGTATTATCCCGGCAGCTAGATGATACAGTGGATAGAGAACCAGCCTAATATCAGCAGGACCTGAGTTCAAATCTGACTTCAGATACTTAACATTTCCTAGCTGTGTAGTACTGGGCACACCAATTTCCTCAGCAAAAGAAATAAAATAAGAATTGTCACCCCCATTTTACTTAAAACATTTAACACAATCCACATATCTGCCTTCCTTTTTTGTTTAAATTGTTCTAGAATTGGGGAGGAAAGAGGTTGCCTTTCCTTCCTCAGGCAATATCAGAGAGTAAGGGAAAACACAAGTCACAAAGAGCCCAGGCATCTGAAACTACCAGTTTTTGAAACAGGTTTAACATCTTTGACTTTCAACCCTCATTAACTTGTCGCAACCTTGATGCCCCAATGACTCTATCCAAGATGCATTCATTAAGAGTTTATTTTGTGCCAGACAAGGGGATACACAGAAGAAAAAAATTAAACAATCCCTGCTCTCAATGATCTTATGTTTTACTTGGGAAGGGAGAAGAGGTATTATTTATACATCTAAGTATATGCAAAATTGGTTTTTAAAAAGTAATTAAATTTTGAGGAAAGTAGTACTGGAGAATTTAGACTTGGAAATTGAGTGAACCCTTGAAAGGATTGAAGAAGTTCCCAAAAGTGGAGATGAGGAAGGTGAGCTCTTGGTTAAGATGGATAACTCTGAGGGACTTGAGGCTTCAGGGCAAGCCACAAATGGACCCAAAAGGTTCTTTTCTTTCCCCATTAGAGAGACCATGTTTCATCCTCTGTTTCCTGATTCAGAGATGGACCAGAACTCATCCATCATTTCTCCTGCAAATGCTGTAATGACGTTCCCAGTCTTTTTATGAGCAACAGAGGGACACTCAGGGAAAGTTCACCTGTCCCTTCCTGGAAATTTATTTTCAAGGAGAGCGACAAGTCTATCCCCCAAAGAGCATGAAAAATGGGCAACTGCTCGACACTGGCTTCCATTCCAGAAAAAACAATGCTTCCCCCACTTTCTGGCCACTCAACTGGCTCCTGCCAGAGTTTCAGGAAGCAGGGACCCAGATGGAGTCTGGCAAACATGTGGATAGGGCAATGGACCTAAAGACAGAAAACTCTGGGTTCAAATACTACTTTAGACTTTTAATATTCATTTCTTTTTTTGCTCTGCTTCTGACTCTCAGGAGTTAACCACTATGTCTCAGCCGCTTTCTTATTCTGGAAAATCCCTTAACTCTTTTGACCCTTTTCCCTTGGAAGAGCTCTTCATCCCCTTTAATCTTCCTACCCTATATCTTCTGCATCTTCTTTCTCTTTTTTTCTGGGAATTCCTCCCAGAATCTCCATTTTAAGGGAAAGCTCCAGGCCATCCAGCTTCCACTTTTCTCCTGCTTCTGCTCCCAAGTGAGTATCTTTCATGTCTCCAGCTCCAAAAACAACCAATAAAACAACCTCCTCAACAACAAGAATGTTGTCTTCCATTAGAATGTAAGCTTCCTGAGGGAAGGAACTATCTTTATTTTGTGCTTTCCTATATAATACAAGTGTTGGGCACAGCACCAAACACAAAGTAAGTGCTTACTAAATGGTTGATTTATTTAAATGAGGGGATTGGACCAGATGGCCTCTGAGGTCTCTCTTGGTTCTGTTTCTATAACCCTATGACCTGCCACCCAAGTGAAGGGCTTTTCTGAGTTGACCAATCCAGTAGCTATCCAAGGAGGCATCAGAATACATAAATGTGCAGTTCTTCAAGCTTCCAAGACTACTGTCCTCCAAATAAATTTTTTTAAAAAGGATTTAAAGTTGAAAGGCTATTGTTATTGACCAGTCATCACTTGTATACAAGATGAAAATGCAGTGGCCTCTGAATGCTAAGGGTATAAAATAATACCAATAATAACATCTTTAAGTTATTGGAATGCTTTAAGGTACAGGCAAAAGCTTTTTAAGTTATCTCCTTTAATCCTCACAACAAGGCTGAGAGATAGGTGCTATTGTTATCAGCTCCATTTTATAGATGAGAAAACTCACATAAAAGTAGAATGTGACTTGCCCAGAGTCACACAGTTATCATGAGTCTGGGACCAGTCACAGCCTTTCTTGGATCCAAATTCAACATGTTATCCACAGCACTACCTAGCTGCCAAATAATAAACTGCATTTCTATTTTTCCATAGACATTAGGAGGCCACTAGATGGCTCAATAGGTAGAGTGTTTTGGGGAGCTGGGATCAAGAAAACCTGAGTTCAAATCCAGTCTCATACAAGTATTAGTCATGTAACCCTAGGCAAGTCTTTTAACCCTGGTTACATCAGCTTCCTTCTTTGTCAACTAAACTAGAGTAAGAAATGGCAAACTATCCAGAATTGACAGTATGGTCCCCAAGATCTTGAAGATTCAGACACAGCTGACTTCATACACATTTTCTCCCTTGATACAGCCCTCTAATAAAGGGGTCAGGATGGGTATCATTGTCCCAATTTGATAGAGCTCATATTTAGTTCTGATCTTTATAGCCATCCCAGAGTCAGACCTTACTTCTCAAAGTAGAGGTATCAAACTTGCAGCCCACAAAACTCCCCAGTGAGACCCAAGCCAAATTAAAAGGTAATTGAGAAATGTTTGATAAAATAAATGAAAATGCAATACGACACAAATAATGCTAATTTATGGTTTTCTAACTTCAATACAATTTCTATTGTATAAAAAAGGAAGATAGATGGAAAACATCTGAATGTCTCTGATGATTGTCTCCAAGGGTTCAGGCCTATATCTAATTTAAACATCATAGTTTGCTTTCAATCTCCCCCTTTATTTTGTGAGCACTTTGAGTGTAGAGGCTGTCTTCTGCTTTTCTTTTTAGCCCTAGTACTTTGTACAGTACCTGACACATGCTTAATAAATGCTGGTTGATTGACTGATGCTTATCCATGTTTATGTGACCCTAAGCAAGTCACTTAACCTTATTTGCCAGAGTTTTCTCATTTGTAAAATGAGCTGGAGAAGGAAATGGCAAGGCACTGCAGTATCTTTGCCAAGAAAACCCCAAATGGGTTACAAAGAGTCAGATATGATGAAAAGACTCAACAACCACATTTTATTTTGTACATAGTAGATAGTGTTCTAGGCCTTGAGTCAGGGACATGCTGAAACTCTCTCCTTGAGCTCTTGTCATTGCAGATATAAACCACCAGATGGCACTGTCAAAGACAAGCTGATCTTGGCTACCAATGGAGAATATAACCTAATGGACATGATCCTAGAGAGACCGTTTGGTGGTAAGATGTGGAACTTCAGAGACTCTGAAGAATCTGAAGCTTACCCAAATGGAAATGGAAAGATGCATGGTGGGTGTGGAACTTAATGAACATCATCAGAAATGTAGAACTGGAAAAATAAGCAAGGAATTCCCAAGAGATAGTCCATGTGCATCATTGGTACAAATAATAATCATTCATTTTTTTTGACTTTTAAAGCCCTTTGCATGATTGTTCCTGTCTACTTTGCTAACCCCATCCTTCTCTTCCAGTAAGTATCCTCTGTTTGAATCAACCTTCTCTCTTTTGCTCATACATGGCACCCTATCTTCCATCCCTTTATCACTGAGCTGATACTCCTATATTTGTAATGCTCTTACCTTCAAGATAAAATTTAAGGATCCCCTTTTCCAGGAAGCTTTTGCTGATTGCCCCATCTGCCAGTGCCTTTTCTCTCAACTTTGTTTTTAACTGCTATTATTTCTTTAGTCATGTCTGATTCATCATGATCCCATTTGGTTTTCTTGGCAAATACTGGAGGGATTTATCATTTCTTTCTCCAGTAAATTATGCAAACAAAAATTAAGTAACTTGCCCAAGATCACGTAGCCACTGAGTGCCTGAGACTGGATTTGAACTCAGGTCTTCCTGATTCCAGATCCAGTACTCTATCCACTAAGTCTTCTAGCTGCCTTGTTTTTAACTACCTTATGTCCATTTATATTTATTCTATATATACTGACATATATATCTTTTCTTTCCCTCTCCATTTATACTGTAAGCTCCCTGAGAACAAACACTCACTCTATGTCTTTGTATCCCCAGCACCTGGCACATAGCAAGTATTTAACAAATAATTTTTGATTGCTCAAAAATGTAATTTTAAGAAGGGAAAGGAAAGGGGGAACATTTATATAGCACCTATGATCTACCAGGCAGGCATTAGGCCATGTACTTTACAAATATTCTCACAATTCCATGAGGTAGATATTCTGATATCATGATTTTACAGTTTTTGAAATTGAGACAGGCAGAGGTTAAGAGATTTGTTTAGGATCACATAGCTAATAAGCATCTGAGGTTGGATTTATATTCAGGTCTTCTTTAATTGTAGGTTCAGCACTATTGCACCATCAGATCTAGAGGAGAGTTCTTAGAAGGCCATGTAGACTACCTATGATAAATTTATTGGAAGAATCTCACAGAATGGGCAAGCATGAGTAGGCTTCAGTTTGCATCATGGAAGGGAATAACCAAATGGGTGCAACTGTAGCTACTTCAAAGGGTTGACATATCTTCCAAGCATTGTGTTCAAGGCTGGGGGTCCAAAGACCAAAGTGAATCAGTGCTTGTAATGAAGCACATTAAATGATCCTCTTATATAGCGGCACAGATACAGCAGAAAAAAGACTGTCATCAGAGGGTTCTCAAACAGGAAAAGGAGATGAGGATGAAGGAGAACAAAGTCCAATCTTGCATATAACAGGAATTTTTAAAAATATTTATCTAATTGAAATGAATGCAGTAGTAACACTTCCCAGATGTGTGACCCTGGGCAAGTCACTTAACCCCAATTGCCTTAGCCAAAAATTAAAAAAAAAAAGGAAGAGAAAGAAAGAAAGAAAGAAAGAAAGAAAGAAAGAAAGAAAGAAAGAAAGAAAGAAAGAAAGAAAGAAAGAAAGAAAGAAAGAAAGAAAGAAAGAAAGAAAGAAAGAAAGAAAGAAAGAAAGAAAGAAAGAAAGAAAGAAAAAGAAAGAAAGAAAGAAAAAGAAAGAAAGAAAGAAAGAAAGAAAAAGAAAGAAAAAAGAAAGAAAGAAAGAAAGAAAGAAAGAAAGAAAGAAAGAAAGAAAGAAAGAAAGAAAGAAAGAAAGAAAGAAAGAAAGAAAGAAAGAAAGAAAGAAAGAAAGAAAGAAAGAAAGAAAGAAAGAAAGAAAGAAAGAAAGAAAGAAAGAAAGGAAGAAAGAAAGAAAGGAAGAAAGAAAGAATGCAGTAGAGTGGAAGCAAAACATGCTATACATTTAAGTAATATGATCAGCTACTAACTTAGAAAAACCGGGGTTAAAACTCAGGTTTTCTTATTCCCAATCCAATGGTCCCTGCTGGTAGGAAAAGAATTTCCAAAAAGATCTTTTCCAGAAGATGGGAAAATTAGGAGCTTCCCTCTATGAGGTTGTTTGTAGGCCTGATATCAGAGGACAAGGCTTCCATTCTGTGGCTTTCCTTATGCCCCAGCATCATGAATGTTCACTCAAACCCTACAGAGGACTTGGAGAATTTTAGAAATATTAGGTATGCTTTATGAATCTTCACATGGGAGGAGGGCTCTCACCTGAGGGCTTGTGCTCCCATGCCTCCATTCTGTTTAGCTCTATTATTATTATTATGCCGCAGAACTAGAATAGAAGCACATGCTATTCTCACTTGGGTTTTGTTTCTTAATTAAACTGGGAGAGAAAGCAGGCAGTATCCTCATTCATTTCTCAAATTAGACTTTTGTCTTCTCCACAAACAAACCTTCATTAACCACTGGGGAGCTAGCCCTCTGAGGGGAAAGCTATGGCTGTGAATGCGAGATGGTATTTACTGTGGGGGAAAATGAAGTGGGAGTCTCATTGAGTCACATATAGAGCTGGGAGGCATCTTAGAAATCAGCTAGTGAAATCTCTTCATTTTATAGATGAGGAACTGAAACCCAAAGAGGTAAAATAATTTGCTCAAGGTAATGCAGTTTCCTTTCAATAGACCATGCTACCTCCAGGATAAAAGGCTGAATTACATGTGAGGAAGGTTTCCCTTTCATCAAACTTGAGTTGACTTTTCTGTCACATTCCTCCCCTCTTCCTGGCTCTGCCCTCTGGGCCATATCGAATAAATGGAATCACCCCTCCATGTGACATCCCTTCAGTACTTTAACATTGCTATCACATCCTGTCTCCCTCACCCCAATCTTTTCTTTTCTAGGATAAACATCTCTAGTTTCTTTAAATAATCCTCCTATGCCTTCATCTCAAGAAACACCCTCTTGACATTTTCTAGCTTACCTGTGACCTGACAGCTAATATTTATCTAACACTTTAAAGTTTGCAAAGTACTTTATATTTGTGGATATATGCATGCATATATATATGTACATCAAATGAGATCAAATACATTTATTCCCCACAACAACCTTCCAATCCTCTGATATTATTATCCCAATACTTAGCCTGTCAAGATTTATTTAGATCCTGACATTTATCCGGTGTATTTACTATCCTTTCTCACTTTGGGTCATTTGAAGATTTACGTGTGCCTTCTACATCTTCATCCAAGTCATTGATAAAAATATTAGAATGGCAGGCAGCTAGGTAGAGCACCAGCCCTGAGGTCAGGAGGACCTGAGTTCAAATGTGGACTCAGACACTTAACACTTCCTAGCTGTGTGACAATAAGCAAGTTACTTAACCCCAAATATATATATATATAGAACTTCAGGAGGTCATAAGAACTGGGAGCTGGAGAAGACATCAGAAGACATCAAATCAATACACATGTTTTGAATATGAGAAAAGTGAAGACCCAGAAAATCTTCATTTGGGTGACTTGCTTCAGGTTACATAAGAACTGAGATTGGAACTCAAATCCTTTGACTGAAGAGAGTAGATTTTCTACTGAATCATGACTGAGTCCTTACTTCCTCTGCTTGCATTAGGAAGTTTTCCTAATTCCTACATGTGGGAGGTTTGTTGACTAACTAAGGACAGCTGCCACTCCAATAATGGCCAAGCTCAAGCTCAAAGAATTTAAACTGTGTCCCTAAAACTCCTATAGAGACTATTTCTATACTGGTTGGGAGCTTCCTGGATCTGGGGGACATTGCAGACATGCAGCTGTATGATACAAGTCCCGTCATGTATTATATTATTTCTTTTTTGATTTTTTGAAAAGAGTAAAAAATACTCTTCGTTAGACCTATGTGTCTGTCCACAGGAATGGCCTACTCCATTATTCCAAAGTCAAGTGACTATAGTTTGGTGAATTATAGCAAAGTGCAGAAGGAAGTGACATTTCTGGGAACTGGAGGCTCAGAGCTCATTCAACAGCATCCCTTAATCAGTCAATATGAGTACAATCACCCAGAGAGTGACCAGACTTGGGGACGGAAAATTGTCCATCCTCTGAGAACCATTAGAAAGCTTAGAACTTACTCAGGACTGTACTGAATCTGGCTGGAACTCACCCACCAGGTAAGTACAGTTCTTTTCTGATTCAGCTTCTAAATGAGAATAGATTTGGGTTACTATTTAGCAATGATACCAGATGACTATGAGACAGCTAAGTGGTAGAATGGATAGAGTTTGAAATCTGAGGTGAGAAGCAATAATAATAGTAATAGGTAACATTTATAAAGAGCATTTACTTTACAAATATTATTTCAGTTGATACTCACAAAAACCCTGAGAGGTAGGTGCTCTTAATATCCTCATTTTGCAGATGAGGAAACTGAGGCAGACAGCAGTTAAATGACTTACCCAGGATCATACATCATGTAAATGTCTCAGCCTCAGTTTCTTTGTCTGTAAAATATGGATAAAAAATAGCATCTACCTCATACAGTTGTCGTGGAGAAGTCCTTTATAAACTTTAAAGTATAATATAAATGTTCACTATTAAATAAGTATTTTAAGGACTGCCACGCAGAAGAATTTGACTTTATTCTGGTTGTTCCCAGAGGGCTGATGTAAAAACGATTGTTTAAGAATTAGAGAGAAAAAGACTTTGGTTCTATAAGAAGAAAAATCTTTCTGGTAACTATAGCCATCTAAAAGTGGAATAACCTTCCTCAAAAGGTAATAGGCTTGTGTGACCTTGGGCAAGTCACTTAACCCCAATTGCCTCAGTTAAAAAAAAAAAAAAAAGGTAATGGGCTCCCCATCCCTGGAGGTATTCAAGTGGAGGTATTGTAAGGAGTCAGAGTAGGGAATCTAAGGCCCCTTCCAAGCCAGATACTGGAAATCTTCATAATCCAAACCTAGCTCAGTCTTCTCCAATGTCCTACACCCCTAATCCTTGACCCTACCGACAGGAGAAACACAGGGCTATTGCTCCTCCCCCGCCCAGCTCTGATGTTCCCCTACATCTGATACAAACTGTCTCCCGACTCTTTCCTCAGGTATCTGAAAATTAAATCTTCAGCCTTCTGTCAGAAGAACCAGATCAGCAGTTTGGGGTTTCAGGAAACTTTTAATTAAGTTTGGGGGCCAGTTTCTCTGCTTGGACAAAAGGTTGCTCCCAGGAGATCCTAAAGTCTGTTGTAGGCTAGCATTGCCCTGACTGCTGACTCAGGGAGGAGCCGCCCGTCTGAGGAGAGGGGGGTTTGGACAGGATAAAAAGGAGAGAAGAAGCTGTAGAGTCCAGGATCCCACCAAAAGAGGAGCCCGGGCTGTTCAGACTCAGTACCACCATTCATAAATCCATCCTATGAGAACTTGGTGATGCTTGTTAAATGTTCTAAAAACCTCAAATATAAATATCAGCTGTGATTACACAGAATAATCCCAAAGTCTATGGGCTGCTGGAGACAGTCATAATTAAACAAATCTTTTAAAAGAATCTTTTGCTGATTTTTCTAAGAGGAACCTAAATGAACACTCAGCACAAAGGTGGTCATTTTAGTCTGCCTATAGCAAAAAGTATTCTAGATTTGAAGTCAGAGGAAGCTGGTTTAAATACTGTTTCTAGGACTAACTACCTGTGTGACTTTGGAAAAGTAATTTTCTTAGTATGAATATTAGGCTCCTCATCCCTAAAATAAAGAGGTCGGGATAGAAGACCTCAAATGTCCCTTCTATCTGTAAATCCTTGCCACAGCACAAGAGCAAATGCTATCCCCAGAATTGCATGGGAACCCATCACTCAATACCAGAGGTGCCTAGAAGCAATGAGGTAGTACAGTGAATAGAGAGAGCACTGGGGCCTGGAGTCAGGAAAACCTGAACGCAAATCTAGCCTCAGATACTTACTAGTCACTTCACTTTGGTCTACCTGGTTATCCTGGGCCACTAGGGGACGCTGTGATGGACAAAGCACTGGGTTTGGAATTAGAAAGACAATCTCCCTGAATTCAAATATGACTCCAGTCTCTTACTAACTGTATGACCTTAGCCAAGTCACCTAACCTCAATTTCCTTGCTATAAAATGAGCTGGAGAAGGAAATGGCAAACCACTCCAATATCTTTGCCAAGAAAATCCCAAATGGGTCATGAAGAGCTGAACATAACTGAAACAGTAGAAATAATAATAGCACCTACCTTGCAGAATGAGATTGCAAATGAAATAATATTTGAAAAGTACCTTTTACAATGCCTGGCCCAGAGTAAGCACTATATAGATGGGTTTTTTTCCCCTTTTCCTATATATCAGACTTGTTGAGGGGATCATTAAGATAATATTTGTAAAGTATTTAGCACAGTGCCGGAAACATAGTAGGCATAAAATAAATACTTCCTTCCTCTGGAATTCCTTAGTGAGCTTTACTAAAGTAACACTACTTCTCCCATATTAGAATCAGTTAAAGGAAAGAGGTAGTTTAAAGGAGGTAGTAGTTAGAAGCAAAACAGATTTGTGAGGAGGGACCAGATAAAGAGAGAGAGAAAAAAAGAAACAAGAAAAAATGGGATGGAAGAAAATACATAATAATCATAAGTATGGATGGTAACAGGATGAGTTCACCCATAAAATGGAAGCGAGTAGGAGAATGGATAAGAAATCATAATCCAGCAATATGTTGTTGACAATAGACATATTTGGAAACAGATACATACACACAGAGTTAAAATAAATGACTAGAACAAATATGATATTCTTCAGCTAAGATTTAAAAAAGATAGGGATAGCAATCATGATCTTAGACAAATGGAAAGCAAAAATAAATCTCATCTATTAAATAGATATTAGGAGATATATCTAAATATTCAATTTAATAAAAATTTAAATCAGGGAAACTACATTATACTAAAAAAAAAAAAAAAAGTATTATAGTGGGGCAGCTAAGTAGCACAGTGGGTAGTGCACCAGATCTGAAATCAGGAGGACCTGAGTTCAAATCTGGCCCCAGACACTTAATGCATCCTAGCTTGGGCAAGTCACTTAACCCCAATTGCCTCAATAAAAAGAAAAAAGTATTATAGGTAATGAAGGAATATCAAAAATTTTTACAATAATTTTCTCTGATAAGCGCCTCATTTTTCAAATATATACTAAGTATAGAGCTGGTTCAAATTTATAAAAAAAAATTAATTAGAGCCATTCCCAGTCACTGGTCAAAGAATATAAACAAATAGTTTAAAAAAAAAAAAGAAATCAAAGTTTATCTATAGTCATATTTTTTTAAATACCCAATTACTACTGATTTTACAAATGCAAATTAAAACAACTCTGAGGTACTACCTCACACCTATCAGAAATGACAAATGCTAGAGAGAATAAGGGGAAAATAAGTATACTAATGAACTGCTAGTTTAGTAGTAAATTGGTCCAATTATTCTGGAGAAGAATTTAGAACTATGCCCAAAAGGCTATTAAACTGAAAATATCCTCTGAGCCAGTGATACCACTATTAAGTCTGTATCCCAAAGAAATCAAAGAAAGAGGCCCAATTGGTACAAAAATATTTGTAGCAGCTCTTTTCATGGCAGCAAAGAATTGGAAATTGAGAGAATGTCCATCAACTGGGCAATGTTTTGAACAGGTTGTGGTGTATGACTGTGATGGACTGCAATTGTTCTATAAGAAATGATGAGGGGGATGGTTTCAGAAGAAATAAAGCAAGACCTCTAGGCAATGAGAAAAACAGGAATATAAGTGTTGTGCACATGAACAACAATGTTTTGATACTGATCAATATGAAAGACTTGGCTATGCTGATCAATAGGATGCAAGACAGTTCCAAAGAACTCATGATGAAAAATGCTATCCACTTCCCGAGAGAGAACTGGTGGATACTGAGTGCAATTTGATGTGTAATTTTCTTGCTTTATTTTTCTTGCTTTTTTTTTTTGAAAGGTGGCTAACACAGAAACATGTTTTGCATGATTTCACATGTATTATTTATATACTATTTGCCATCTCAGTGGGTGAGGGAGGAAGGAAGAGAATTTATAAGTCAAAATTTAAAAAGAAAAGAATGTTTAAAATAAATAATGAATTGAAATGTTAAAGAAAAAGAATTAAGCTGGAGAAGAGAAGAATTAGGGAGATGTGACAGCTGTCTCAAGAGTTTGGAGTTATAAGAAAAGTTTTCTCAATCACTGGACTCAGGAACCTTGTAAGACCCTTTCAGGTCAAAGTTTGTGGGCCTATGAGGTATTTGGAGGATAGTAATGAGGAATCAGACAATCTGCTTGGCCTCCGAGAGTAGAACTCAGATGAACGAGCAGAAGTGTCTGAGAATCAGAGTTCAGTTCTAAGTAAAGGAAAATTTCTTATACTGAGAGCTGTCCACAAGGAGAATCAGCTTTCTTGGGACAAAGTGAGTTCTCCATTGCAGGAGGAATTCAAGCAAAGATTAGATGACTAATGTTATTGCAGGAAGAATTCTGGATCAGCCACAGGTTGCTTTAGGTGGGCCAGGGGGACTTTCCAGCTCTCAGACTATGGGATCCCCTTCCATTCCCCCCTCCACGCTCATCCTCAGTCCCTAACACAACCCTCTGCCCCCTCATGGGACTGCCCTTTTGAATCTCCCAAATATCCAGAGATATTCTTTAGCCTGTCTGTCCCTCCACCACTCTGGGATTCAGTTTCCTCATCTCCAAAATGAAGAAATTAAAATAACTAGATTCTAAAGTCCCTTCCAGTTCTAAATCTATGATCCTGTGATCTCTCCTGTAATAATCCTCAGGAAATATTGCATGTGCATGCACTGTCTTAGAGAGAAATACATACAGAGATATATTTTTAAAAAAAAAGACATTGGATCTCAGAGCCAACATTATGCAGTCCTGAGGCTCTTAAGGGAAAGAGTGCTAGAGGGAAAGCTGGGGAGGGGTGACAGCTAATAGATAATAAAAATTGTTTGGGGAAATGTAAACCAGAGGGAAAGCTCGGAGCTAAGAACATTCCAACTCTGCATGTGAGAAAGAGTTTTGAAAAAGTAAAAGATAAATTTAAAAATGACCTAGCTTTCCTCCACTATGTATACTGTAATTAATTCTGGGCAATTCCACAATGCTCTGTTGATGACTCCCAGAGCGGCTGCTGCAAGATTGATCCAGTCCCTGGACAAACTGGCTACTTCAGTGTCACTGGAAGATTATTTATCAGTGATTTCTCCCATTCATCCCAGAAGATAGGTAGGCAGGGCTTCTCAGGAAGGGAAGAATGTATAAATATAAACAAAGAGATATCATTTACCATGCTCTAAATCCTTCCTTTTAATAGATTCTTAAATGGCTGTTCTGATCATGTAACTCCTCTAGTCAAAAGCCTTCCATAGCTCCCCAGTGTCTCCAAGGACAAAATACAAGCTCCCCACTCTAGCAGTTAAGCCTCTCTGTAATCTGGCTCCCACTTGCCTTTCCAGATTAGTTTCAAATTAATCTTTTACATGTTCTCTATTCCTATCAATGGAGACTACATGTTGTTCTGAAACATGATAATTTAATATGCCATCTCTCACTTCTGTGGGAACATTTACTTAAGCAGAGATCCATGCCTGAAGTATAGTCCCTCTCATCTCCGCCTCTCGGAACCTTTGTCTACACTCCAGATTTAGTTAAGACTGATGGTTCTCTCCTTCTACTCCCAAAATCTACTGCTACTATTCTGCTTTCCAACCTGCTTTCCCATCATTCTAATTCTCACACACTAATTTAAAGTACTTGCCATTCCCTGATTTATCCTGCCATTTCCCACCTCAGAGAACTGGTCTTCCCACCTAAATATAAGGTGAAAAGTCAGCTATTCGAGGTGAGTGTCTCAATATCCAAAGACCTCAAAGAAAGGATCAAGTGCCTGAGACTGAGTGCCTGTCCAACAAAGGTTACTTTCCAGGAACTTGGTAAGGACTAAGTTACTTTCTCCTGCACCTGCAATTCCACAAGAATTTTTTTCCTCTAGCTATCTATAAAATAAGAGATTTCTTTGTGTCACAGCCTTCTCTGGAAGTCTAGTGAAACATTCAGAATTAGATTTTTAAATGCATAAAATATTGAAGCACTAAAGAAGCCAATTATATTGAAACAATTATCAAAATTTTTTAAATTAAGTACATAGATCCAAGGTTAAGAATCCCTGGTCTGAGTTGCCCAGTGGACAGGATGATCAAGGAGATTCAGGGAGAACTTCACAATCTCTAAGTCATAAGTTCCATGTCACTTGAGGTCAGACACCCCAACCATAAAACATTCAAAGAACGTTTATCCAATGATTGCTTGTTAAGCGCCTATTATGTGCCTAGAAGTCTGCTGGGCTCTAAGGAAAGGAATGGGAATAAGATCTGGGATACTGTCATAAAGGGAACCCCCCCAAAGAGGATTTAGCCAGCTTCCCTAAAGTTGAAGGGCCTGTAGGTGTCTTTCCACTAGCTCCCCTGTCCCTTATATCAGAAGACGGTCATTTTTCATGACTTTCCCCCAAAGTTATTGAGGGTGACATCCACTGCCTCTTGAGTAGCTAACAAACATGGGGCATAGACTCCAAAGTCTAATCCCAATTTTGGGAAATGGTTCTTCCTCTTCAAGACTATAATCCTCATTCCCATTATATAGATCAGACCATTGAGGTCAGAAGGAAAAGTGGATCAGAGGATCATAGATCCCTGGAAGGGACTTCAGAGATAGTCTAGTCTAACCTGCTCATTATACAGATGGGAAAATTGAGGAAGTTATTTCTCCAAGGTTCTCTCAGGTAATAAGTATCAGAGATAGTATTCAGAAGTCTTCTGATTCCAGAACTAATGTTTTGATGGGGTATAATGCTGCCTCACTTAAGTAGATGTGGTTCACAAAAGTCTCTGAGATGGGACAGAAATCAAGATAGGGATGGAGGGGGTGAGTGGTAAGTTTTGAACGCCAAAACGAGGAGTTTACATTTGGTCCTGGAGGTGACAGAAAGCCATTGAAGTGATAGAACTGACGTAGGGGGAAGGAGAGGGATGCACTCTCCTGGATTCTTGATTCCAAGTCAATCTTTCCTGGATTCCTAACTCTCAAGGCTTCCTGATTCTATTATTGAGCTTTCTTGGGTTCCTAACTCCAAGTCTGGCTTTCCAGATCTCCTGGATTCCTAATTCCAACTTTGGTTTTCCAACTCTCCTGGATTCCTGATTCTAAATCAAGTTTCCTGGTTTTCTGACGCTAAGGCTTCTTGAGTCCCTGATTGCACATCAACCTTTCCTGAGTTCCTGACTCCCAAGGCTTTCTGAGTTCTTGACTTTAAGTCCAGCTCTTCAGTGACAACAGCTTGCACCAGGCTAGTGGCAATGTTAGAAGAAAGTAGGGGGCATATATGAGAGATGTTGCAAAGATTGAAATGAGAGAACTTGACAATTGATCAGCAATTACAGCATAAAAGGAAAAGGTCAAGTGTGACACCTAAATTGTGCATCTGGAGTCACTAGAAGGATGGTAGTACCCAACAATAATAGGGATGTTGGGAAAGAGACAAGGTGGGTGGAGGATAGATGGTCCAAGATTTGTATACTGGAAAGCCTGAGTTCAAATCCAGCCTCAGACACTTACTAGACATGAGACCCTGGGTAAATCACTTAATCTTTTATCTGCCTCAGTTTCCTCCACTGTAAAATAGAGGTGATAATAGCACTTACCTCCCAGGGTTGCAATGAGGATTAAATGAGGTAATATTTGTAAAGTGCTTCTGAAACTTTAAATGAGTACATAAATGCTAACCAATGTCATTATCATGTGCTTTTTTGTTTATTTATTCAGTCTGACCAGTAGTCTCTGTCCAACCTGCCCCAGACACCCTGACTATTCAGCCCTTCCGGAAGAGCTCCTGCCAAACCAGTAAGGACTGTGTCCTCTCCCCACATGTAGGAGAGCACAGTCTGTCCCTCACCTTAATGGCCTCCCAACTTTAGAGGGTTTTGTATTAGACATTAACCTCTGGGAGCAAGGATTGATGGCTGAGGAGGAAGTGGTGATTCTAGCTGGTCCATAAAGCTGGAGCTTGGCAGGGAAGGAGCTCATAAAACTCTGGCAGCTCTGAAGGGAAGCAGAGGACTGGATGAGAACTGGATAGGAACAGAACTCTAAGAGGAAGGCCTGCGTATCCTTGTCTCCATGGAAGATCCTCCATTGATCTATCATTCTCAGCAGGAGGGAAATGAACTGGCTGGGCAGGCAACCACAATCAATAGCTGTGTCCAATGACCTGACAGCTATTTACTCATCAGCTCATTAAGTCTGTAAAGGAAATTACACTTCTCATAATTCGGCTATTGACTGGTGGTGCACTTTGTGGAGGAAGGGGTGGGGGGAGAAAGAATTTAGCTGGAGCGGAGAAACCAAAGAAAATAAATGTATAATTAAGCATTCCTGTAAAAGTTGAAAGGGCTAATTAATGGCATTTCCAATAGCACAGGGCAAAGTTTTAAATCATGATTAAAAGAAAAAAAGACGCCCAAGTACAGGAAATCAAACATGGAACTCACATCGTGGGAGCCAAAACATGAGCAGAACTGAGCAAGTGACTCTGCCCGGTAGTTCTCCTTATTAGACCTTGTTCCCAAATATTGACTTGGATGAAAGAAACAAAATTTAATTCAAAATCAATTCAAGAGCAAGGCTCATTGATGGATTCTGACTACTGTCTATTAGGAACCAGGTCCCAGTCCCAACCAGGTTCACTTAGGTGGTCGTTCCCTGGGAGAATGGATGAGCCCATCCAAGACACTGCTGAATTCTGAAACATCTAAGAAAAAGAAAACTGTTCTTCATTCTTCTAACCCTATTATTGTGGAAGGGACAAGGGAAGTCTGACGGTATAGGAACAGAAGACTCAAGGAGGAGGGAGGAGGAACATGGCATAATTAGTCAATCAATCAACAAGCATTAAACACCTACTATATACCATTTTTGTGTAAGACATTGCAATTGTAAAAACAACAATAAAAAAAAACTTAAACGATCTTGCACTTAAGGAACTTAAATTCTGTCACAGTGATAGTTATCAATCAATTAACAAGCATTTATTAACCATCTACTGTACATCAAGCCAGTGCTCTACTTGTTGGAGACATAAAGAAAAGCAAAAGATACTGATTGTCTAATGGGAGACAGAATATGAAAACAACCATATTCTAAGTGGAGGATATTTGGGGAATAAGGATCCTCTGTTAACCTAGGCACTAGGTTAAGTGGGGGTTGGGAAAGGCTTCTTGAAGAAGTAAGGATTTTCGCTAGGACCTGGGGAAGCCAGAAAGAATGTGAAAGGTGGATCTGTGGAGAGACAGATCAGAAGATCCTAGTTTTCAAACTTCCGAAGGCCTCAGTTCTCTTAGTCTGGCCCTCTCCTTTTAGAGGCAAGAAAACTGGGGGAGATGGCTTATCCAAGATCACACAGGCAGTAAATGTCAGAAGAACAATTAGACTCTACCTTCTAGGTAGAACTAAGAAATTGGGAGGAAATGGTGAAGGAAAGGGTGGAAACTGGGAGAATAAAACAAAGGGGTGGGGGGAAACTATAGGGAAAAAACAGTAGGGATTTCTCTGCAAGTGAAATGGGATTCCTTACCAAAGAAATGATTTTCCCTTCTTTGGAAATCTTCAAGGTGAGATTGAGTGACCTAGAGGGGATGTTTGTTCACTTACTGGTTGGACTGGATGGCTTCTGATTCCCTGCAATTCTGAGATTCAAAGATATTGTGAAATCTCCGGATCTTGTAGTAAGGGAAATATTCCACTGCTGAAACCCTTGCCCCACTTTCTCCCTCACCCACCCCGTTCCCCTTACAAGAATGTGCATCCTCGCATGGATCCATCCTCGTGTGTGCCGCTCAAGCAGCCATGTGATCAGCCGTGACCGAGGGGCCTGTGCATTCATTTTGCGTGTGACTTAAATCATTAATGCTGCATTAAGGGGAAGGAAGGCTCCAGGATGAAAACCAAACTAGAATTAGCTTTTCCATCTCCATGAGCCAGAGATTTTACAAAGTGGCTGAAGTGCCGGGAAGCAGCTGTGGTGACAGCTGGTCTGGTGGGGTGGAAAAGGGACACAGATCTGGATCTGGAACACTAGTTGGCCAGTCACCACCCTCTATTAAAGGAAACCCTCTATTAAAATCAGGAAGGCCTGGGTTCAAGTCACACCTCAGACTTACAAGCCTTATGAGTCAGAGCTAGCACAACTTTTTTGAACCTCAGTTTTTTCTGAAGGGGGAAGAGAGAGACAGAGAGGAGAGAGAGAGAGAGAGAGAGAGAGAGAGAGAGAGAGAGAGAGAGAGAGAGAGAGAGAGAGAGAGAGAGAGAGAGAGAGAGAGAGAGAGAGAGAGAGAGAGAGAAATCAAGAAAGAAATCAAGAAATCAAGAAATGAAAGAAAGAAAGAAAGAAAGAAAGAAAGAAAGAAAGAAAAGAAAGAAAAGAAAGAAAGAAAGAAAGAAAGAAAGAAAGAAAGAAAGAAAGAAAGAAAAGAAAGAAAGAAAGAAAGAGAGAGAGAAAGAGAGAGAGAGAGAAAGAAAGGAAGGAAGGAAGGAAGGAAGGAAGGAAGGAAGGAAGGAAGGAAGGAAGGAAGGAAGGAAGGAAGGAAGGAAGGAAGGAAGAGAGAGGGAGGGATGAAGGGAGGAAGGAAGGAAGGAAGGGAGGAAGGGAGGGAGGGAGGGAGGGAAGATGAGAGGAAAGAAAATGACAAAAATTAACATTGATGTAACATTTTAAATGATTATTAACCCTATTTTACAGGTGATAAAACGGAGACTTAGAGAGCATAAGGGACTTGTTCAGAGTCACTCAACTGGGAAGTTCCTAGGGTGGATTAGATTCTAAGCACAGCACCAAAGCCCAGATTGTCGTGAAGATCGATGAGATAATCCTTTAAACTGCTTTGTAAAACTTAAAGCCTCGTATTAATGTCAGCTGTGTTTGCAGCACACCTTTCACTTGCACAGAGAGTTCACTAAAGGAGGCCTCCCCTGCCCCCCACTCTTCCCTCCCTCTCTCCCTCCCCTCCCCCCCATGCTCTAGGATCAGCCTTAGAAATCCAGACATGGATCTCCTCCCACTCCCCTTCCTGGCTCATTACTAACAGGCCTTGGCTTCTGGGGCTGTGACCTCCCCTCTGCCCTACAAACACATGCGACTGTTCTCTTTTCATTTGGGGGCAGAACTAAGGTGACTGTGACAGGGTGAGCGAACACGGATGAGGGCCAATTATCACAGCTCCCATCATGTTTTTCTCCCCAACCTGCCATCCTCTCTATTACTCAGCTCAGCCCCCTGGACATCATTCCTGTCTCCTGGATCTCACTCACCCACACATCCGGTCACTTGCCTCATCTCCATGTGTCATTTGCACAGCACTCACAAGGCCCCCAACAACTGTTCCATCTCTCTACTATAATTGCAGAAGGGTTGTTGCTAAATCTACATATTATTTCTGAGTTGCCCCTCACTCTTCCTGACCCCATTTGGGATTTTCTTGGCAGAGATCCTGGAGTGGTTTGCCACTTCCTTCCCCAGCTTATTTTACAGATAAGGAAACTGAGGCAACTGGCCTAGGGTCACCCAGCCTGATCAGTCTCTGAGGTCTTTTTTTCAACTCTGGAACATGAGTCTTTCTGACTCTAACCTCAACATCACCTAACTGCAGGGGGCAGAAGGATTATCCATACTGAGAGTTCCCCAGACAGATGACCCCACAGTATCAAATCAGAAAATATTAAAGGCGTGGTGTCCAAAATCTCTCCCTCCCCCACCACCCTCTGGGGCTGTTATGGTTGGAGCTTTTCATTTGTTTTTACATCATTCTTTCCACTTAGTTCCACAACCATCATTTCCCAGGACTAGCCTGCACTTGCCAGTGCTCTTTTGAAGGAAAACATGCAAGGGAGCGAAAAACTAATTTATGATGGCCATTTCAGAGAGGGAAAGTGTCAAGTAAAGTGCTCATCCCAGGCATTGATTTCCTGCAGCTGTTTAAATTTGAACTGGCGGTTATATTCATGGCTCTCAAATGCCTCACCCCTCACCCCCCACCCCCACTTGGAAAGAAGGCGGTGGGAAGATCTTTGTTCTCTGCAGCGCCTTCCCTTGCCAGGAAATGATCCCCCCTCTTCCCCCCCACTCTGCTGGCGCCTTCCCCTACGGAGGAGGCTTCTTGGAAAGCCCAGACCTGGCTGTCTTGTCCCCCTGTTCCCTTCTTGCCTGGCAATGGCTGTCATTAATAGGTAGACTCGCTTTGAAAAATGAGACGGGAGAGATGCTCATTTAGAGACTCGAAAGAGAAAGGCTAAATCCGAAGGAGATCAGGGATGGGGCAGCAGAAACTGAAAGAGATTATTTTTGTTTTTTTGTTTTTATTTGGGGGAGGGTTGCCACAAAAGATGGATCTGTGGTAGCCCCGGGTGCTTTGTTTTATTTGAGCAGGTATAGGGTACATCTCCTCTGCAACTTTCAAATCTTCAAGAATTAGTTTGTGGACAAGGAGAAGTTAAATGTGTAACCCTGGGGCACACAATCATAAGTAGCAAAAGCAGTATTTGAATCCAGATCATTCTGACCATGAAGGCTGCTTCTCTATCCACCACAGTAAACTGTACAGATTATTATCATCCCCATTCTTCAGATGAGGAAACTGAGTCTCAGGGAAATCCAGTTCATTTTTCCATCTTTGTTAGAATGAATAGCCCACAGGCACTTTTATCCCATGTTTATTTTAAGGACCTACTGTGTGCAAGACACTGGGAATGTCAAGACAAAATATAGCCTCACTTCTATTTGAAAGTTAGGGGACATATAATTTAACATATTGAACATGTATGGGACTACCTGCCATCTAGGGGAGGGGGTGGGGGGAAGGGGTGAGAATTTAGAACGGAAGGTTTGACAAGGATCAATGTTGAAAAAATTACCCATGCATATGTTTTGTAAATAAAAAGATATAATAATAATAATAAAAGAAAGTTAGGACAGATATACATATCCAGATAAAGTGATGGTTTGTTAAAGTGCAACATTCTCCCTCCTTAGAGATATAACAAGATGCTGAAGACATAACTTGCTGTTAATTGGAAACTCTCATTGTCTTCCTCGCTGGGGAGCTGCCCTGATCTAATGACCAACTGGAGCTTGATGGTGACTGACAAGCCAACCATCCTATCCTGAGTGAAAGTTACATTCCCGATAAGGGCACACACCAGAAGGAGAGAGAAGTAGTGAAGATCCTACATATTTAGACATACTCAAAGAAAACCAGTGGAACTCTGACATCAATGGAGACCTTTAGTTTGCTGCTTGACAGAAAAATACAGCATAAACTCCACATGGTATAAAGCTACAGGGAGGATCTAGGTTCAGATTTTGCTTATGGCACATCTATATGTGGCAATAACTCATTAATAGATAGACTCACTTTGAAAAAGGAGACAAGAGAGATGTTAGTTTAGAGACTCAAAAAAGAAAGGCTAAATCGGAAGGAAATCAGGGGCAATGCTGAAACTGAGATCACTTTTCAGTGCCCCAATTGACTCTCTAAGACTATGCTGAAGTAGATTTATTGGGTCTTTGGGAGAGAAAGTTCTCTCATCCAGGAGTTCCTTGCGTCAGTGAAATCACATCCCAATCCCTGTGTGCATTAGGATAAAGATAGAGATAGAGATTGAAATAAAGATGGAGATAGCTGTAGATACAGGTATAGATATGGATATAAATATATATATGAATTTGGATGTAAATATATACTTATATGTACATATATATATGTGTACACCCATATTTAGATATATATTATGTATATTTACACAGTTATGTGCATATATATATATATATATATATATATATATATACACCCAGAATAGCATAATTAAGAATTCTTTTATCTAGGGCAAAACTTGGTGATCAGCTTGGTGGGAAAGGGTTAGGGAAAGGAGCAGCAATTGTGGTCCAAAGCTTAGTTTGGCTGTGATACAGATATGCTGGAAGAGGACATGGTCCGTCATCCATAAGGTATGGCTCCTGTCTCCTTGGGGGTCACTGGGGAAGTGGCCCCCAGAAGGGTGCAACCCAGAAACTGAATGCTGGAGGTCATGGCAACAAGCTACACTGCTCCACCTGGAAAAGGGGCATGAAATAGGAGGTATGGACCCCATTTAAATTTTTCATTTTACTTTCTGCCCATTTTTTAGTGAAATAGAAATCTTGAGCATGCCCTGAGCCCCTTGGTTACATAGGCAGCTGAGAGCAAAGTCACCCTCAAAGCAAATACCAGAACGAACAGGAGAATCGCGGCTTCCCATGGTCATCCTTCTTCCTTTTGTGCCTTCATTCTCAATCCTGTTGGGGCTGCCCTGAGATCTAGGGAGTTTATTCTAATGTACGACTTGCAGCCCTCCAAGCATCACTCAAAGTGCCTGCTTCTAAAGCCAGCCATTCCCGTGGGAACATTTCATAACCCGGGAAGTTTGTCTGGAGGAGAGTCAGCCATGATCATTTCTCTTCCAAACGGCCTCCCTTTTCCAGCTACCAGCCAGGGAAAGGGAGCAAGAAATGCACCCTGAATAGTAGAGAGAGGGAAGGAGGGGAATGGGTGGAAGGTAAGAGAGAAAGAAACAGATACAGAGGAAGATAGAGTCAGAGAGAGAGGAAGAGAGAGGGAAGGAGGAAAGAGAAAAGCAGAAGAGAGAGCCAGGGGAAGAGTGAAGAGAAGATCAAGAAGGGGAGATAGAAAGAAAGAGGGAGGGTAAGAAAAATGGAAAAACAGAGAAACAGAGGATGGGGAAGATGAGGAGGAAGAGGAAGAAGAGGAGGAGGAGGAAAGAAGGGGATATTACCAACTGTCATTTACATAGAACTTTAAGATTTACAAAGCTGAGCTTTGAAGGAAACTAAAAAATGGAGGTGAAAAAAAGGTATTCTAGACATGAGGGACAGCCAGTACAAAGGCACAGAGATGGGGGATGGAGATTCCTGTATGAGGAATAGCAGCAAGGCCAGTTTGGATGCACAATCCCAATAACAGCAGCAAATCTTTCACCCCATCCCCAGCCTGTACGCCCTAGCAATGTGTGCTATTTTAAAATCCAGTCAATCTATTTATCCCAGCAGGTGACAGCTTAAGCGTCCTCTTATGGACAGAGAAGGAGGGGTTGTGTTCACAAAGTTAAGACTCATTTGGTTGGGAAATTTGGCTGTGTTAGAACAAAATGTCATGCCATTGTTGTTATTTAGCCATTTCGGTCACGTCCAACTCTTCATTACTCTTCATGGCCTCATTTGGGATTTTCCTGGCAGAGATACTGAAGTTGTTTGTCATTTCCTTCTCCAATTCATTTAACAGATGAGGAAACTGAGGCAAAAAGGGTTAAGTCACCTAGTTCTTAATAGAGAGATGTTTGTGTCAGCCAGGATCAGATCACAGAGCCCTGAAGCCCCAGATAGCTTCACACATAGTCCAAGGCTCTAGGCAGAAGTGTTTCTCTCTCTTTCTATCTCTGCCTCTGTCTGTCTGTCCCTTTCCCTTTCTCTCACTCCCTCTCTCCTTCTCTCTCTCTCCTTCCTTTCTCTCTGTCTCTCTGTCTCTCTCTTCTCTCTCTCTCTCTCCTCTCTCTCTCTCTCTCTCTCTCTCTCTCTCTCTCTCTCTCTCTCTCTCCCTCTCTGTCTCTCTCTCTCTCTCTCCCTCTCTGTCTCTCTGTCTCTCTGTCTCTCTCTCTGTCTCTCTCTCTCTCTCTCTCTCTCTCTCTCTCCCCCCCCCTTCTCTCTCTCTGTGTTTCTCTCTGTCTCTCTCTGTTTCACTCTCTCTCTCTTCTCTCTCTCTCTCTCTCTCTCTCTCTCTCTCTCTCTCTCTCTCTCTCTCTCCCCCCCCTTCTCTCTCCTCTCTGTCTCTCTATCCCCATTTCTTTCTTCCCCTCCCTCCTACTTTCTCTCTTCCTTCCTTCCTTTCCTCTTTCTTTCTCTTTTTTCTTTCCTTCTTTCTTTCCTCCTCCCCCTTCCTCCCTCCCTTCCTTCTGATGAGAGTTAGAGAAGGGTGAACCCCTCTTGTGTCAGAGCAAGGATAGTCCCCTATAAATGAATTTACAGGTCCGAAAACCTGGATTGATAAAAAGCGTTTATTGTAGGGATTTGGAAGTAAGGTTTAGTTAGTAAAGTTGAGGGTAGAGGTAAAAGGGCACCGGATTAGGTTCGGTGGGCAGAAAAAACCCTTAGCATGACTGACATAAAGATGCCATGCTTAGAACTTTTGCAAAAGTAGACTCCAAAGTAGCCCCTTTTATAATGGGGGCTCTTAGTGATCTTGAAGGTGGGTGAAGTCCCAGGCTCCTGTCGGGCTTTCAGCCAGGGTCAGCATTGAATAGAATTCGATGGGTCTAAACTGTGGGGGTTGGGAAACCCAAGTTAGCTCAGAGCCGGTGGAGACTGGGGAAAGCCCGGTGACCAGGACTTGTAAATCAAAGGTCAGCCATGGGGATTGGGGAATCAGAAAGGAATCTTAAAGGGAACTCAACCCCCATCACTTCCTTCCTCCCTTCCTCCCCTCCTTCCTTCCTTCCTTCCCCCTTCCTTCCTTCCTTCTTTCTTCCTTCCTTCCTTTCTTTCTTTCTTCTGCCTTCCTTCCTTCCTTTTCTCTTTTCTTCCTTCCTTTCCTTTCCTACTGGTGCTCTACTCAAAATAATGTAACTTTTGGTCATTGAAACCTCACAAGTTACCTACCTTGTGGTTCATGGGCTAAACTTTTCTTAAGGATCAAACCATAAACTCAAACTGATGTGGTTCTCCTTGATTGGTCAACAATAGGTCCCAGGCCAACTCTCACTTAGTCATGTTTAAGCCCTGATTGGCTCAAAATGAATGTAAATAGCAATTGTTTCTGTTTGGACCCAAGCCCTGAGTGTGTTCCCCTCCCATATAGATTTTTTTTAACTAGGTAAAAGCAGCCATTCTCAGCCTCATTTCTTACTCAGCCTTAATCACTGAGTGGGTTTTGCCTCAGTCAAACTGAGATCTGTTAAAGACCTTAGTTTAAAAGGCCAAGGTCTCTCAGTATAATCCAGGATCATCTCCAGTCATCCTGATCTATATCTGGCTCTGGATGGAACCAGATGGATGGCTCTGGAAGAGAAAGTGAGGCTGCTGACTTCACACAGCCCTCCCTCCTTTAAATCCAATTCACTTGCATATCATGGTCCTTTTCAAGAATGAAGGACAAGCAACAACATTCTGGGGGGGGGGGGGGGACAGAATTATAAGAAATAGACATTTGCCTAAAAAAGTTAAGTGCATGTCAAGTCTTTGTCAGCTGAACCCTGCTTTAAATGCATGATGGGTCCCGGTAGAAATAACAAATAACAACTACGACTTCTATAGCACCTATTCTATCAGGTTCTATACTAAGTATTTTGTAAATATTATCTCCTTGGGTCTTCACAATACCCTATGAGGGAGGTGCTATTACTATACCAATTTTAGAGATAAAGTAACTGAGGTAAAAGGAAATTAAGTGACTTGCCCAGAGTCCCACAATAAATATGTGAAGCAGGCTTTGAACTCAGGTCTTCCTGACTCTACACTACCTTGCTATATTTATCCTTTTAACAATGAAGAAGTAATCCCAGGTAGCTTAGTAGCAGGAGTCAGGGAGACCTTTGTTCAAACCTTATCTCAAACACTTAACTAGTTATGTGATACAAATCACTTAACTTCTATCTGCCTCAGTTTGTTCATCTGGGAAATGGAAGTAACAAGAGTACTATATTCCCAGGGATGTTGTGAGGATCAGATATGATAATACATGTAAGGCGTTTTTCAACTCATAAAATGCTACATAAACATTATTTACTCTTGTTGGTTTTATTTATCTACTTTGACAGCTTGAGGTGTGGAACTATTGGATTCTCTTAAAACGGAGCCCTTCTGTAAGGAGTCTGCTTCCCCTCCTATGGGGAAGTGCTGCCTTTCAGGAAAAAGTCTTGGATCCAGATTCAAAGACTCACAAGTAAGAAATCTTGGCTCTGCTATTTACTAGTGCTGTTCCCTTGAGCAAATTGGATCCTGTTCAGAATCTAGTTATTAAGCACCTGCTAAGTTCAAGAATCCAAGACAGAAAGTTGGAAGGGATCTTAGAGGCTCCTGGTCCACCTTCCCACATTTGGAGAAGTACGTGGGGGTCCAGGGAAGGGATTTGCCTAAGATCACCCAGGTAGAATGTGTCAAAGGCAAGTTTCAAACCCAAATCCTTTATTCTAAGCCCAGAGAGGGTTTTCCATTGCGCCATACATTGTGTCAGGTGCTGGAGATACAAAAATAAAAGGAAAAACAGTCCTTTTCTGGGCCTCCATTTCCTGCTCTGTTAAAACAGTAGGATTTGGTTGGACTTGGTGATCTCTTTCTGCCTCTAAATCTGTGAAGTGCAGAAGCGTGTGAGAGAAAAGCACAGGAAGGGCATGTTCTCTCAATCAAAATTCAGTTAGAACCCATCTCCTCATCAGAGCCTTACTGGTGGAATTGAACAAAATATGGATTCAGCCTTCCCCTAATTGTAATCTAGAGAGATAAATAGATTGATAAACATAATATAAATATGTCAAATGACAAATACTAATATATGTATATATAGTGGTGATGATACTAAAATAAAATTTAAAACAGTCTCTTTTAATATACTTCATGTGTGTGTATATTATAAATATATTATATGCATAGTATATATAATGCTAAGAATACCAAAATAAAATGAAAAACAGTCCCTTTTATAGATATATTTATATACACATACATATGTGTGTATATTCATTTGTGCTTGTTTATATATATATATATATATATATATATATATATATATATATATATATATATATATATATACACTATATATACATATTATACATAGTGCTATGGATACTAAGATAAAAAAAGAAAAGCTTTTCCTCTCCCTCCCTCCTTCTCTCAATGTCTCTCTCTCTCTCTCTCTCTCTCTCTCTCTCTCTCTCTCTCTCTCTCTCTCTCTCTCTCTCTCTCTCTCTCTCTCCCATCTATCTGTCTGTCTCTCTCTATGTCTCTGTCTCTTCTGTGTGTCTCTCTCCTTCTCTTTCTCTCTCTCCTTCTCTCTCTCCCACTCTCTCTTCTTCTCTCCCTCTTCCTCTCTCCCTCCCTTCTCTCTTTCCCTCCATCCCTCCTCCCCATCTTTCTCTCTTTCCCTCCATCCCTTCCTTCCTTCCTCCTTCTTCCTTCTCTCTTTCTCTTTCTCTCCCTCTCTTCTCTCTTTCCTTCCCTCCCTCCTTCTCCCCTCTGTCTTTCTCTCTCCCTCCCTTCCTTCCTTCTTCTTCTTCTTCTTCTTCTTCTTCTTCTTCTTCTTCTTCTTCTTCTTCTTCTTCTTCTTCTTTTCTTCTTTTTCTTCTTCTTTTCTTCTTCTTCTTCTTTTCTTCTTCTTCTTCTTCTTCTTCTCCTTCTTCTCTCTCTCTCTCTGTCTCTCAGTCTGTCTCTCTCTGTCTCTTTCTCTTTCTATCTCTTCCTCTCTCCCTCTCCCTCTCTCTCTGTCCCTCCCACCCTCCCTCTTTCTCTAGTCCCTCCTTCCCTCCTTCTTTTCTTCTCCCTCTCTTTTCCCTCCCTACTTTCTCTCTCTCTCTTCTTCCTCCCTCTCTCCCTTCTTCTCCCCCCCTCTCTCTCCTTCTCTATTGTTCCCTCTTCTCTCCCTCCTTCTTTCTCTCTCTCCCTCCCTCCCCTTCTCCCTTCTCTCTCTCCTTCTCTTTCTCTCCCTTCTTTCTTCTCTCCCTCCTCTCTCCCTCTCTCCCTCCCCCCTCCACCCCACAAAAAACATTTCTACCCACACAGACCTACATTCTCATCCTCCCTCCCACACCTCCTGCAACTGTAATTCCTTGAGGACAAGGACTCTGTTTTTCCTCCATGGCCCAAAATACCTGTTATTTTGATCAATACAGACAGACAGTAGGTTAGTTCTTAGAAAAACAAATCAGGATAATAAGTGATCAGGAAACTATCAGAAAGATGGAAAAGAAACAAGGGGAAAAGGAAGCAGAAGGAAAGACTCTAAATCACAGACAGGATCACAGGATTTCAGGATTGCGCAAAACTACAGAAGCCATTCAGTCCAACCCAGATTTCATCATCATCATCATAATGACTGAAATGCGGGTCTCTCTGCAATACTGGATGGCTGTGCTACCAGATAAGATCTATAATTAATTATTCAAATGCTTTACAGTAGCACATGAATGAATGAAGCACTTCCCTACTTTCCTTTCAAACTTTAGCCTGAGTCCACCTTTCAATCAGGAGGATTTCATAATTTCTTCCAACTCCATTCAATAACACCTGACAGGAGGAAGCAAATGCAGGAACAGTCCTAGGTTGGGATTTGGCAAGACATAATAAGCACTACAAGGATGAAACAAGAGCTTTAAGAATAGAGGATCCTTTGAAGATGAACTGATTTACCAAGGGGTTGAGATTAGAAACAGAAAAGAGCATGGCCAATGCAGAAGTGATAATCTGGGCTGGTTGTGGCAGTTACAGTGAGGATATAATGTACAGTTAGGTAGAGGAAGTGAGAGGGAGACAGTTCAGAACTTTAAAAGTAACAAATTAATTTTCAAATTTTTAAAAGAACAAAAAAATTTAATTTAAAAAAGTACAGTTAGGAAGAGTCGAGTAGAGAAAGAAAAAACATTTAAAGACAATGATCAGAGAAAGAAAATTCAGAGTTCTTGATCATGGAAATGGAACACTCATGGGGATGGCAAGGCCATGGCTCTGGGCATTCCTGTGTGTAGGCTGGAGTGGAAACATCAGTAATGGGAATTAAGTGGATTAAGGAACTGAAAGGTTTGGATTTTAAAGGAATATCAACATGTATATTGAATGAAAGATGGCCTCTACCTTCAAGGAACTTACATTCTAATGGGACAGGACAACACATCCAAGGGTGGGAAGAGTGAAAAGGGATCGAAGTGTCCATTTCAGGGCAAACAGAAAAAAAGCCCAAAGAGTCAGGTGCAGTACTGGGTTAGAGATGAGCATGGCCAGTCCAAGGTCTTCCTCAAAGTGGAAATAAGGAGCTCAGTATGTACTAACCTTGAGAGTCTAGATTGACTGATAAATTCAGATTTATTCAAGGGAGGAGTGAGTGATGGCAAAAGAAGGAAAATCTGGTAGTGATAATGAGAAAACTATGCTCCTATGATCCCTGAATAGTTTCCATGAGTTCAAGAGTCAGAGCAGTGATCTACAGACCCTTAAGCTCCTAGAAAGTCAAGGTTTCCTAAAGTCGGTGAATTGAGCTTGGCCCGTGGTGGTATGACTTCAACTACGTCTTTCCCAACTCTAGCCCCAGCTCTCCATCCGTGGCCTCCTCACACTGTAGACACAAACTATTCTGAACTTGGAGCCAGAAGATGAGTTCCAATCCTGCTTCAGATATCATTGACTGTGTGACCCTAAACAAGTCACTTAACAACTCCCAGTCTGTTTCCTTATCTATACAAAGGTGATAATAAAGAACCCAATTTACAGGTCACTGGAGGGATCAAATGAGATAAGACATATAAAGTGCCTTGCAAACCTTGAACTACTGTAGAAACACGAGTTATATAAATGATATCTTTTCTCGTGCATTTCTTGCTTTTAGCAGTGGGGCTCTAGACAGGGAGTCCATTCACTGTAGTGCTCTGGGGAGCAGTTTATCCATAGAGTCAAGGGTTAGTGTGGCTCCAAGGAGAAAACATCTTTTATAATCAACATTACTTTCCCCCCTAAAGCCCCAACAACCTTTAGAAAGCCTCACTCCTTGATAGGTTATTATGGAAGTCCATTCCTACATGGCTTCAGAGTACCATTCTTCACACTACTGACGGCCGAGTGCAATAAAGCCCTGAGCCCTGGTAATGGGAGGCCAAGAAGATGGGCCAGTGGAGCGTTTCCTCGATCCTCCGGGCCCCCCTCTCCCTCAGTCTTTTTCATTTTACAGCCTTGTGGATGACATAGAGGGAATAAAACCAAACTGCTTCTCAGATGTGTAGACAGGAAGGAATACTGGATGTTCCAGCATCTCGAGACATGCACACAGCGAGGCTTTTGCCAAGCACAGATTGGACATCCCAATGCCTCTGTGCCTTAGATGTGTTGAGTCCCCTCGAGAGTGAAGATCAAGGTTTTTTTTTAAATTTGGGGGAATCTTTTGTTTTTATATCTCCTTCATTTCCAAAGATATCCCTGCCCCCCTCCCCATTTACCTAGAGATGCACATTTGATAGCATAAAATAAGGAGGGTTGGGGGACTTAAAAATAAAATTAAAGAGGGGGAAAGCAATTTAGTAAAAGTAATTGTATTAAGAGACGATCCTCCAGGTAATATAAACATAAAAAGTAAGGAGCAGAGAGCATAGTTTATTACATTTTAATGTGTTAATAAAACACACCCTCCAAAAAAATTTCTTCTCTTTTGTCCTCTCTTTAGGACAAAAGTTCTTCATCTGGGTCCATGAACTTGATGAGGAAAAAACTACATCTGCATTTAATTTCCTTTGTTTTTATTCCAAACATTTTAAGACATGATTCTGTCTTTTTTTTTGTCTAAATTAATTTTTTTAGACAGTTTAATTTTTAAGACATGGTTCTGAGAAGGGACCCTTGGGCTTCAGCCAAAGAGGGCCATGACTCCAAAAAGGTGAAGGATTCCTCCTTTAGACTGATGGAGTTCTATAATTGGCTCAAAAGAGCAGCTAATTGGTCATTGACTAGATAAAGATTGGCTATGTCCCTTGAGGCCTTTAAAAAGGATAAGCCTGGGGCACCTAGATGATACAGTGGATATAGACCAGCACTAGATTCAATAGGATGTGAGTTCAAATCCAGCCACACTTACTAACTGAGTGACTCTAAGGAAGTCATTTAACCCTGATTGTCTTGCAAAAAAAAAAAAAAAAAAAAAAAAAAAAAAAAAAAAAAGTAAGCCTGGAAAATTTGAGTTTTAAACAGTTATATTATAACCAGCAGAAGGCAAAGACATTCTCTATGGACAGTCTAGGCCTGTAGACCTCACATGGATGGCCAATAGTCTAAGAGGAAAAAAGAAATATTAATGAAGAAAGAAGTGATTGAACATGGCAACTGATGGGATTTATGGACAGGGATGGGAGGAAGGTGAAAGTCAAAGATGACACCTAGATTCATATTTGGAAGACTTGAGTTCAAATTCTATTTTTGCTATTTAACACAACCTCAGGACCTAGTTTCCTCATCTTTAAAATGAACAGGTCAGATAAAAGTTAGACAAATCCAAAATCCTGGAAGCCTAAATTCTTAGTTGGGAAGACTCCCACCTACATCAATCCCCAAGTGTCTGTTCAGCTTTTCCTTAGCAATCCTAATTGAGAAGGAAACATATTCCACCCTGAAGTCCCCAGTTCACTGGATAGCTCTCACTATTTGGAAATTTCTCCTTTCATTGTCTATATATGATTATCTGCAACTTCCTTCCATTGTTCCTGATTCCTGGTCCTCTCCCCTTCTAGAGAATCAATAATAATAAGTCTAATCTCTCTTCCCTATGATAATCTGTCAAAAACCCGAGGATAACTGTCATATTCCCCCTAAGACTTCTCTTTACCCAACTAAAGACACTCCTTTTCCCAGTGGTGCTATCCCTAGAATCATAGATGAGTGGGGACCTTAATCTAGCCCCATTATGGATCTTGTGACTGAATGTGGAGATCCTGAATATGATTAATTATCAGTAAATTTTGGGTTGTTTTCCTATTTTACATACCTATCTACCCACAGTCAAGTAAAAATTTGTGTATCTATTTTATATACCTATATGCTAGTAGTTACATAACAAATGCATGGATGAAAAGGGGTTGCAAGTGGAAAAAGTCTAAGAAGCCCTGATTTAGCCCGGTCTCCATTGCTCTACAGAAGAAGAGGAAAATTATTTCCAACAATGGACAGTGGTTTGCTAAAATCACCCAAGTAGCAAATGACTGAGTCAGAATTCCCATCCAGGTCCTCAGCTTCTAAATTCAGTCCGCTTTTCACTGTGTCTACCTTGCTCCAAAGGGCGCATAGGCAGAGAACTAGGCAGGTGCCAGGTGCTTCCTTAGGATTCAGTAATGCTTGATGAGTAGCAGTAGGCCCTCAGAATAAACATGACTTACAATTATGCAGACCTTCAGGCAAAAGATTTCCAGCCTACTTTAGAGATGCTAAGTAAATCCATCAAGTAGCTGGGTCTTTTTTTCCCCTTCACCCAAGGAATTATTAGGGGGCATATTTCAATTTCCACAGCTCTTCTTGCCTCCAGAGAAGTTCCTGTTGCCAAAGGTAATCCGTCGGGTTCTGTTCCCTCCCCCAATCCTGGCAGTTCAGCATTGATGCATGGAAGTCAGCCAGCTGTCCAGGCCCCGGTGGAACTGGGAACACAAGGGAAGTAAAGGGAGACAGAGATGCAGCACAGGGAGCATTCTGAGGGATGGGAAGGAGCTTGCTTTCTTCTGCTGACAAAGGACAAAGATAACGACAGTCATCAGCCTGCTTTAGTCATCCTCTCAACTCAGGGACTAGCTATAAAGAATAAGGAGTACATCAGGCAAATAGCCAGAGAGTCCGAAGGGGGTGCTTTGGGCTAAGGTGACATATTAATATGACAAGACCTTCCTGGTTTCAAGATAGTCCATATTTAAAGCTATAACTTATTAAACCTATATAGGAAATCGCCAGCAAACTTCTTAGGTCTCATTTCACTACAGTTACCAAATGAGATAAAAGAGGTCAGAAAAGACCGTCAGACGGCCATAATCTTCCCCATCTGCTGACCTCCACAGCAGATGTTTGTCCTCTAACCGATGGTCACACAAAAAGTTGAACATGAACATGGATAGGAAGCAATCTCCCCCAAATTAAGGATCCCAGGAGTTAGAACTAGAAAGGACTTCAGTTAGTACAGACTAGCTCTTCCACTTTACAGATAAGAAAATTGAGGTCCAGAAAGGAGAAGTTTCCTTATACCCAATAAACAGAAGTAGAATTAGAATACTTCTACTGAGTCATTTACTGAGGAACTGATCAACTATTTGCTAACCCACCTTTCCTTTCCCTCCTGGACTTTCTCCTCCAAAGGGTCCATACCATCCATAGTGCTCCCAACTTCCCTCTGTCTCATGCAGAAGTCTGCCCAACTGAGCCATCAATTCCTCCATCCACTTAGCTGGCCACCGAGGACAAATCGGAGAGACAATGTGCTATGGAAAACCAGGATGAGCATAGAGTGGGGAGAGTTCAAAGCTTGTCTTGGACACTCCCCAACCACAGCATTCTCTATTCTAATAACTACTACTAATAAATAAATAAATATATGTATATATATACATATATATATAAATACAGGCATACATCATTACATATGACAAATATAGAATATATAATATTGAGGCACTCAAGTGACCTAGTGGATAAAGCACTGAGTTTGGAGTCAAAAAGAACCAAGTTCAGATCCAGCCTCAGACAAGTGTCTATATGATTCTGGGTGAGCCATTAACCTCTGCCCACATAAAAAGTAGAGAAAGAAATGACGAATCACTCTAGTATCTCTGACAAGAAAACACCAGGGGCAGTATTAAAAAACATTCTAAAAGATATAACATCAGAAAATGAAGCTTTCAGATCAGAAGGGCCTGGAATGTTATGATCCGGGATCACAAAGAGTTAGACATGACCGAATGACTAAGTAACATCAATAACTAACAATGATTAATAATAAACATATATCATATGTGATATGTCATATAGCATATAGACAATATGGGCATAATATAATAGGCAGATATCATTACTAATGGTAATAAGCAGTATAACAATATATATGATAACTATATAATTATATATGGATATAGTGGATAGAGCACCAGCCCTGAAGTCAGAACCTGAGTTCAAATCTGGCCTCAGGCACCTACAATGTGTGACCCTGGGCAAGTCACTTAACCCCAATTGCCTCAGCAAAAATAATAATAATAGATGGATATAAATTATATAATAGCTGATTATAATTAATAATAAGCATAAATGATATCATTTAACTATGTTAAATAACAATATATGCATATATAATAATAGACTAAAAGCCTATGTAACAATATGCATGTAATAATATAAATATATAATAATTAATTACAATAACCAATTGGTAGTCAGATCATACTTTTATTGAGTCATTTGCTCAGGAACTGATCAACTTTCTGCACTGCTACCAACCCTTGCCCTAACCCACCTTTCCTTTCCCTCATGGACTTTCTCCTTCAAACTATCCATACCATCCATAGTGCTCCCAACTTCCCTCTGTCTCATGCAGAAGTCTGCCCAACTGATCCATCAATTCCTCCATCCACTTAGTTGGCCACTGAGGACAAATCGGAGAGACAAGGTGCACTTTGGACTTGTGAAACACTTTACAAATAGCATCTCATTTCTTCCTCATAACAATCCTGGGAAATAGGCACTATTACAATCCCAATTTTACAGATGGGGTTAAGTGGCTTGTCATTTTTTTAACCTATAATTTCTCTGATATAGGGATTTGTCCATGAAGGAAATCCTTTTATCAATAGCGGTCTGCCACTGTTTTACGGTATTTAGCCTTGAAGAGTTATGCTAGGAGATGAAGGGATTTGCCCAGAGTTACACAACCATCATGTGCGGGAGTTGGGACTTGGACTCTGGTCTTCCTAATGCTAAAGCTGGCCCTCTATCCATAAAGACAAGCTTCTTCTTTAAATATTGTTAGCATTATCATTATTAGGACCAGCCTCCAATGCGTCACGTGGTTTTCTGAGCCCCAATATTGGCCTGAAGTTGCCCTAGTAGTTGGCAAAGATGCTCTTAAAAACAGGATGCCGTCTTTCCACTGTTCACAAAAACAGTGAGCTCTCTCTCAAATCAATAGCATCAGCCCGAGGCAACCAAAAAATTATGCAGAGTGGAACGAATGCAATAATGAAATTACAGATGCCATTTCAAAGGGGTGCCTGATCAATAATAAATAACATTGTGCTGGTATTTTAATCAACATTGTGTTCTCTGGATGGGAAAAGAGAAGCAAACAAACAGAAGAATCTGCTATTAGGGACGCCAAACTTCTGGCTTCAAATGTACTGTCCCTGCCAGCCCTCCCTCCCCAGGCTCCTTCTCAAATGAGGGGTGTACTGGTAAATGTTTAACATCAGCTAGGGGTGGAATCCATCATAATGGAATGTACACAGGAATCACCTTTAAGTTTAAGCTGCATAACATTTTCCCTATCATTTTCTTAAGTCTAGAGTGAACAAAACAATAAATCAAGCCTTGATTTAAAGCTTAGCTAATTTCCAAGATGTAAATGCTAGAACTAAAAATTTAATAATTGGGCTACCTAAAGTGGCCTTAAGTTGTCTCCAAGTCACCCCTGTGGGGATCACCTCTATGCCCAAGTCTTATCAATTCCACTGAGTTAACACCTTGTAAGAATCCTTATTTCAAGGGCAGAGTTCCAGACCATTACAATGAACCTCACCCTCTCTTTGAATCACTCATTTTGAAGGCAGAGAGGCTCAAAAGTCATAGAATCTTGGGGTTGCTTGGGCCTCAGATCAAAATTTGCCTCTGTTCCTTCCATCCTCTTGCTCCTCGCTCTGCTCCCTGGGGTGATCAGGTGATATTCAATACAGAATATATAAGATAGTAAAGAGGATGGAGATTGTCATCTAAGATCCAGCTGAAGGAACTGGGAATGTTTAGTCTAAAGAAGAGATTTCAAGGGTATGGAAAATGTTCACCACCTTAAGGCATTTGAACTTGAGAGCTGTTATAAAGATGATATTAATGGTTCTTAACCTGGGGTCCCATGAGTTTTTTAAGTGTATAATAACTGCATTTCAAGATAATTGGCTTCCTTTGTAGTTCTGTATGTTTTATTTCATGCATTTTAAAAAGCCCTTTTTAAATTTTAATAATGATTTGTTCTCCCCAATTACATGTAAAAACAATTTTTAACATTTATGGGGGTTTTTATTTTTAGTTTTCAAATTCTCTCCCTCCCTCCTTCCCCTCTCCCTCCTGTGAGATGGTAAGCAATTTGATATAGGTTATCCATGGGCAATGATGTGAAACATTTCCATATTAGAAATAAAACATGATTCTGAGAAGGGGTCCATAAGTTCACCAGACTGCCTGCCAAAGGGGTCTAGGACACAGAAAACATTAAGACCCCCTGGACCAAGACATCTCTTCCTGAGGTTCCTTCTAGCTCAGAAATAAAGAGATTCTGCTTAATTGCTGACTCCCTAAACATACAAGGAAAAGCAGGAGAGCTATTCCAACATGGAGACTATCTAGGCCAACAACTGAAAAGTATTCCCCCTGAAAAGTATTTGGGAAATCACTGGATTTCCAGAATTGATATATGATGAAAGGGTTCACTGTCTGTGTGTTGCTGCCATGAGACAGTCTGAGGAAGGAAGGCGACACTCTCTATTGAAGGAGAAACAGGAGCTTAGTTATCTCTCAAACAAGTCTGTTCCTGACCCAAGAGTGGAAGGAAAGCCATCCCATCTGCTCATAATTTCTATCTGTAGCTCATGCCATCTTGAAAGCAAAGCAAGCAGAGCCTGAGCTCAGCCAAGGACTGTGCAAGAGGGCAAAACTGAGCAAAAAGGAGCTGCTAGAAATCCAACAGCTAAGGGGACAAATGCCTCCAAACACTGTCTTGGGAGAGGATTCAATATAAGAAACTACCAAAATAAAGTGGTCTTATGTTTTGTCTAGTTGCATTTTTTAACTTCTCTAATCTACATAGTGGTTCCTTTGGGGAATATTTTTCCTATTTGCATTATTCCTCTTCAAAAACTTTTCTTTAAATTCCTTGAACACTTTGTGTCATCTCTCCTTTGCACATTTATGATTACAGAATCATAAATTTATAACCAGAAAGAACCTTAATGTCACTTAGTCCACACCGCCCCTCATTTTTACAAATGAAGAAACTGAGATCCAGAGAAGTGATTTGACCGAGGTCATACAAACAGTAAATAGCAGAGTCAGGATCCATATTCAGCATCCTTGGTTCAGTACTCTTTGCACTGCATGGCCTGTTTTACTCTATTTAATCCGTGCACACATCACCTGCCCTCTCTCCCCCAACTCTAGAAGATGAGATTCTTAAAGGCAGGTATTGTTTTTGTTGTCACACAAATGAATCTTGGAAGCAGTAAGAGAGAAAGACTAAAATGAAATACTCCTTACCCTCATTCTACCTTCCACCTCTGGACACAGCCTGTCTGGCTTCCTATATTCCACCTCTGTATTCATTCCCACCAGGGTAACCAGGAACTCTTGATGGATGACAATCCACACTTGGAGCCCAAGGGATTCAACAAGGATTAATGATCCCAGAAAATAAATCTCCCCAGGAGGATGATCAGCATTTGCTCATGAAATTGCTAGTTGGGCTGGCACTCTGCTCCCCTGGGGGACATCTAGAAAAAGGAAACCTTAAATTGTTATGATGCATTTGGAATTTGGACATTAGTGGTTTCAAATGTTTATTTCATTAGTGCTTCTGGGAGCCCATCAGAAAAGCATTAGCATTTCTTTTAAGAGGAAAAACTGTTGAGCTGAGGAAGACTTTTCCAAAGCACTGACAGAACCATAGACCCAGCTAGAATCTGCTAAGAAGCATCCCAAAGGGGAGCACCTAAAAATGGACAGATAAAGACAAAAATACATATAGACTTTGGAGCCCTTTGGGGAGATGATTCCTGGCCTATCAACCAGAGCTTCTAGAATCAACAAGTTCAATTCCATTCAATTCAACAACCATATGTTAAATATTATGGTAGATACTAGGAGACATAGACAAAAATTAAACTGTCCCTCTCCTCAAAGACCCTATATTCTACTGGGATAGGGAGGAGGCAGGGAATAGTGCATAGAAAGAAAAGTAAATACAAAATGTGTAATTCCCAGAGAGAGGATGGTGTTGGGAAACCAGGATAAGCTTCCTTAAGGAACTGCCACTGCAGTAGAGATTTAGGGAAAGCAGAAGGAAAGAGGAGCAAAAGAGACAAGAAGAAGTCAGGCAGATATAATGACCATCAGGAGAGATCCATATCAGGAAAACCCAAGAATAAGCAAGTATCTCTTCTAGGAGGAGGAGAATCCACAGTGTCACATACTTAAGAGAAATCAAAAGGATGAGAGAAAAGGATGTCATATTTGACATTTAAAAGATCATTGATAAACATGGTCCTCTAGATTGAACCCACATAACTCAGATCCATTGCAAGAATGGCTAAGGTTTTTAAAAAAAGCAAGGGAGAGGAAATGGGATACTTATAAGGGGTAAATCAGTCAGTTGGCAAGTATTGAGTTGACTAGATATGAACTGGAAAGCAATATCCAGGACCACATGTATTTCTATTCCAGTTCCTTCAACACACAACCCAGTCATGAATAACTAGATGAACACAGAACCTTAGAATCTTAAAAGTTAGAAGGGATTCTCAGAGACTATCTAATCCAACTTCTATATCACCCCAATCAAACAATCAATCAACCACTGCTTAAAGACCTCCACAGGGGGAAAAACCATCAAATCTGGAAGTAGTGATGCTACATTCCACTTTTGGATAGCTGTCACTGTCAGAAAGCTTTTTTCTCTCAACATCAAGACTATTGCAACTTCAGTCCATTGTTCTTATTTTCTGACATACACACCCCACCTCATTAAGTCAAATTAAATAAATCTAATCCCACTTCCAGGTGGCAGCCCTATAAATAATTGAAGATGGTTATCATATACAACCTCAGTCTTTTCTTAGCAAGGCAAAACATTCCCAGGTTCTTTAATTGATCTTCATATTGCAGGAATTAAAAATCGCTCACCATTCTTGTCATGGATGGATGAACAGGTATATGGCTGGCTGGATGGATGGATAAATAGATTGATAGATAGATAGATAGATAGATAGATAGATAGATAGATAGATAGATAGATAGATGGATGAATGGATAGATATGGATATTAATAGACTGATAGAATGGATAGATAGCTGAATGGATGGATGAAGGGAAGGAAAGATGGACAAATGATTTTAATTGCTGTTGGGAAGAAGTAAGCCATGATATGTCCCACCTCCCTCTCCAATCATCCAAGCCTCAAACTAACCTTAAGAGAAGGGAGAAAAGCAGAGAGAAAGCAGATGAAAGGGATTTGGGGTGGGATGAATTGAGCTATGATCACATTATTCATAATAAAAAAATCTGCTATTAGGGAAGGGGGGGAGCACATCTTGGGCTTAAGAACTTCAAAATTTCCTGTCAACACAGATCAAATTTCCAGGATAAATATTCTATGTCCACAGCTCTTTGGTTCCCCCTATTGTGAATTCTGAGGAATGCTTAGGATCCATGTTTTTCATCTACTTTGAGCATTTAAAGGTCCATCTTGAGGAAGAAAAATCAGTCCTTTTTTTTTTTTTTTTTTTTTTTTGGCTTAGCTCCAGAGCTTTATATAAGAAGAAAAAATCTTACAATTAGAGCTGTTCAAAAGCTGAGGGTTTTCCTCTCATTGGAGGTCTTCCATCATGGACTGAATGATGACTTATCAGGTTTCTTGTACAAGGAATCCTTTTTCACAGACAGTTTGGGTCTGAAGAACAACCAGGTACTCTGAAGGGGCTGCTGGAATTGCAGCCAGAAGACCAAGGTTCAAATTCTATTGCTGCTCCTTCTTGCTTGTGTAGCTTTAGACAAATAATTTCCTATCTTTATAACTCTCATTTTCCTCATCTGTAAAATGAAGAGGTTTGGATATATGGTCCTTTGAGTTCCTTCCAGCTCAGTCTATGACTAAAAATGGAAGTAACTTTATTATACCCCTGTGGGCCACTAGATCATATATATTCATGAATCCAGAAAGGTCCCAGAGGCCATCTAGTCCAGTGCACCCATTTTACAAATGAGAAAGGTGGGATATAGGGAGGCTAAACAACTCCCAACATCATATAGGTAGTAAGAAGCAGAGGGAGAATTTCAACCCAGATCTTCTCATTCCATGCTATTGTTCTTTCCATAGAATTTACCTCCCATCAGTCTCCTCTCCTATGGGACAATTTGATTTCCATCCTTAATATTAGAATGGCAGAATTACATCTCTCCATCTCAAGAAAACAGGAAGTTTTCAGATCCCAGTGACGCATTCTTTAATTAGTCTTTATTTAACATAGAAAAAGCCCTTCAGAGGAGAGACACCAGAGAGAAATGGAGTCACTCATATATCATAGATTTGGATGGAGTTTGAATTCCTTCTCTGGTGCTACCTTTGTAACTTTTAAAAATCAAGCAAGAAATCAACAAGCAATTACTAACTTTCCAGATCCTTCCTTCATGAAAGAGCCTTCTCTCTAAGAATATCTCCAATTTATCAAGTCTGTACTTTTTTTGGTACAGAGTTTTGTGAATGTTGTCTTCACTGAAAAGACTGAATTGATCTTGTATCCAATTTATCTTATTTACAAGTTATTGATTTTGTCTTGTAACTGCTAACTCTTAAGTCCTGTAAGTCCTTAAGTCATGATTCTTTGTCTCTGAACTTAGTGCAGAAATTCAGCTGATCTGTAATGTGTTGAGCTTAAAAATCCAGCTCTCCTGCTAATTACTGGTCTATTCCTGCCTCAAGAAATTTTGCTGACCTTCAGAGATACACGTGGACTCTAGGGAGTCATAAGTAATATCCTTACACCACCAAGCTATCCTTCAAGACTATCTGATTTGTAACCTTGTGCCTGGACTCAAAAGATGAGCACTCCTTAGTCTCAGAAGAGAAGAAGGGGGATTGCTGCTAGCCCCGTTACCAAACTTCTGATCAGAAATGTTGTTCCTCAGCTCTGCAACCAAACATGTCACCACTTCAGTGATGTCCTCCACTCTGTTCTGGTCTTTGTTCTCCCCAAAACCTATAAAAGAGGAGCTCTCTACTCAGGGTCTTTGACATAAAAGAAGACAAACTATTGACTATTTATTGACAGACAGATGCCCCTGCTAATAGATCTTGCTTAGAGAGAAATGAACCTCGTTACCATTTTGTTAGATTTGATAATCTAAACATCTACAAATCTAGGTAATCTAGATTTACAACACTACCATTAATTTATGAGCTTCTTAAGAGCAGTATTTTGTGGTCACGTCAAAGTCTGATGTACAATGGATGCTCGATAAATATGCTTGTTGCCTTCCCTACTAAAGAGGTTTTGAAAATACAAAAACCTCTTTAAAATGATTAGGTTAGGGACAGCTAGGTGGCGCAGTGGATAGAGACCAGACCTGAGTTCAAATCTTATCTCAGACACTTAACACTTCCTAGCTGTGTGACCCTGGGCAAGTCACTTAATCCTAATTGCTTCAGCAAAAAAATAAAATAAAATGATTAGGTTGGGTCCCTTTCTATTCTGAACTCTTTGACCCTATGAGGGAATAAAAAATAAAAATCAAGGGCAGGTAGGTGACACAGTGGATAGAGCACCAGCTCTGAAGTCAAGAGGGCCTGAGTTCAAATTTTGTCTCTGATATTTAACACGTCCTAGCTGTGTGACCCTGGGCAAGTCATTTAACCCCAATCACTTCAGCAAAAAATAAAATAAAATAAAATAAAAAATCTGGTATTTCTTCTTGGACACTAATCAATCAACAAACATCTATTTAAACACTTATTATCTGCCAAGCCTTGGGGCAGGACTTCCTGGTCCCTGTCCTCAAGAAGCTTATATTCTGCTGGGAATGGACATGGAAGGTGGATATCACATCTTCACAGATAAATATAGTATATTTTTAAAGTAATAAATAAAAAGTGGGGGGGAGGAGCTAACACCTAATCCAGGGCTACTTAAGCCTTTTTGGGTCATGGACCCTTTTTGACAAATCTGATGAAACTCATGGATCCCTTTTCAATATAAGGTTTTTAAATAATTTTTTTTTCTTTTTTTTTTTTTTTTTTTTTAATTTTTATTTTATTTTATAATTATAACATTTTTTGACAGTACATATGCATGGGTAATTTTTTACAACATTATCCCTTGCACTTACTTCTATTCAGATTTTTTCCCTTCCTCCCCCAAACCCCTCCCCCAGATGGCAAGCAGTCTTATATATGTTAAATATATTACAGTATAATTTAGATACAATATATGTGTGTAGAACCGAATTTTTTGTTGCACAGGAAGAATTGGATTCAGAAGGTAAAAATAACAGTTTACATTCATTTCCCATTGTTCCTTTTCTGGATGTAGCTGGTTCTTTCCATCATTAATCAATTGGAATTGGATTAGCTCTTCTCTATGTTGAAGAAATCCACTTCCATCAGCATACATCCTCGTACAGTATCATTGTTGAAGTGTATAATGATCTTCTGGTTTCACTCAGCATCAGTTGATGTAAGTCTCTCCAAGCCTCTCTATATTTCTCCTGTTGGTCATTTCTTATAGAACAATAATATTCCATAACATTCATATACCATAGTTTACCCAACCATTCTCCAATTGATGGACATCCATTCATCTTCCAGCTTCTAGCCACTATGAAAAGGGCTGCCACAAACATTTTGGCACATACAGGACCCTTTCCCTTCTCTAGTAGTTCCTTGGGGTATAAGCCCAGTAGTAGTATGGCTGGGTCAAAGGGTATGCACATTTTGATAACTTTTTGGGCATAATTCCAGATTGCTCTCCAGAATGGTTGGATTCTTTCACAACTCCACCAACAATGCATCAGTGTCCCAGTTTTCCCACAGCCCCTCCAACATTCATCGTTATTTGTTCCTGTCATCTTAGCCAATCTGACAGGTGTGTAATGATACCTCAGAGTTGTCTTAATTTGCATTTCTCTGATCAATAGTGATTTGGAACACTCTTTCATATGAGTGGAAATAGTTTTAATTTCATCATCTGAAAATTGTCTGTTCATATCCTTTGACCATTTATCAATTGGAGAATGGCTTGATTGCATATAAATTAAAGTCAATTCTCTGTATATTTTGGAGATGAGGCCTTTATCAGAACCTTTAACTGTAAAAATTTTTTCCCAATTTGTTACTTCCCTTCTAATCTTGTTTGCATTAGTTTTGTTTGTGCAGAAACTCTTTAATTTGGTGTAATCAAAATGTTCTATTTTGTGATCAATAATGGTCTCTAGTTCTCCCTTGGACACAAACTCCTTCCTCCTCCACAAGTCTGAGAGGTAAACCATCCCATGTTCCTCCAATTTATTTATGATTTCGTTCTTTATGCCTAAATCTTGGACCCATTTTGATCTAATCTTAGTATGTGGTGTTAAATGTGGGTCCATGCCTAGTTTCTGCCATACTAATTTCCAGTTTTCCCAGCAGTTTTTGTCAAATAATGAATTCTTATCCCAAAATTTGGGATCTTTGGGTTTGTCAAAGATTAGATTGCTATTTTTATTCACTATCTTGTCCTGTGAACCTAACCTATGCCACTGAGGTTTTTAAATAATTAAAGGAGATGCTGAAGTTCAGTTGGAGTCAGTAATTTTCCCAATCAACTTCATGGATTGCCTGACAGGAGGTTCTGTGAGGAGCAAGTTTAGAATCCCTTCTGGCTCATCCCTTACGGAGTCAGATGCTTTATTCATTTTTTTGTTGTTCTGAAATTCACCAAAAAAAGAAAAAGAAAAAGCTGAGTGGGAAGAGTCCCCAGTCTAACCTCCCTTCTGATTTTTATTCCAAAATGTAATTCTGTGCTTGATTTCCCCAACAATGAAATAGAGCGAAATTAAACCTGGAAAGGTGGGACATGGAAACCAGCTGGCACAAGGCCTGAGAGGACAAGCAGAGGTAACTCTCGCTCAGGCGTCCCCAGGCACAGGCCATTGCTGAAAGCTCATCCACCATCCATCAGGCACCACAGAGATGGAGAAGCAGTTTGCTTAAGTGGAAGAAATTTTAAGTAGTTTGTCAAGTGGAGAAGCTGAGACAAAAGGCAAAGAATTAAAATTATTATTAACTCTCCCACCACAAGCTGTGCTCTAGGGCTCCATAACTAGCAAATGACTCAAAGAATCTCACAACTGGAGGGACCAAGGAAGCCGACCCATCCTTGCTAGATCTGAGCAAAAATCTCTCGTACAAGTTCCCTAACGTATGGTCTTAGTAAGTCTTTGCCTGAAGGTCTCCAGTGATAGACTGTTCTTTATTTTCTGAAGCAGCCCCACTCCACTCTGGGGATCCATTCTAATTGTTAAAGGATTTTTCCTTTTTATTCAGTCAAGCAACAAGTATTTATTAGACCCTTACTATATCCCACATATTGACTATATAATGAAAATAAACAAAATAGATCTTATTTGCAAGGAGCTTAAATTTTGATAGGAATTTAAGCAGATATAGTATAAATTTAAGTAGCATAGTATAGTATTAAGTAGATATAGTTTAAATATAAAAATAATCAATGGAATAATAATAACATTTCTATAGATTAAATATAGAGATAATAGAGATTAGAGAGATAATATAGAGATAAGATCTAGATATAAATAGATGTAAATATAGATGATAGAGATAATAAATATAGAAGAGGGCAGCTAGGTGGTACCATAGTGCACAGAGTACTGGGATTAGAGTCAGGAAGATTCATCTTCCTGGGTTCAAATCCAGCCTCAGGAACTAACTAACTGTGTGACCTTATGAGGGTCACTTTACCCTGTTTGCCTCAGTTTCCTCATTGGTAAAATGATCTGGACAAGAAAATGGCAGATCACTCAAGTATCTCTGCCAAGAAGACTCCAAATGGGGTCATGAAGAATCAAACACAATTGAAACAATCCAACAACATAAATATAAATTATAGAGAGGGATAAATATAGAGATACATCTTTGTATCCCAGTGCTTAGCATGGAGCTTGGCAAAGGTAGACATTTAATAAATGCTGATTAATTGATTGGTTATGAAGCTTTACAATTTGCAAAAAAGTTTTGCAACTGATTGAATATAAAGCTTTAAAGTTTGAAAAAAAAAGCTCTGCATATTTATTATCTCATTTAAGCCTCACAACAACTCTGGGAGATAGGTACAATTATGTATTATAGCTATTTTACAGATGAGGAAATGGAGACTGGCAGAGGACATAAATTAATATCTTCTAAGGTTATCGGGGCATTATTAGAACTCAGGTCTTCCTGTCTCCAGGTCCAAGTTTCTATCCATTATACAGCCTAACGGTGAGTTAACTGGCTGGCTGATCCTTCTTCTCACAAGGCTTCCTAATAAAAAATGTGATCCCTCTTGGACTTAGTCCATACTTCCAGAGAAAAATGGATGTCATGCCCTGATCCAGAGAATAGCCTGCATTTGTATCTATATAGCATTAATATAGCACATTTATTTAGGTTTGCAAAGTGCTTCACATATTAAGTCATTTGAACCAACCTGGTTGGGTTCAAGTTGTTTCCAGTTGAGATTTTTTGTTCCCTCTCTCCAATTAAACTAACTCATGAGGCCCTGGTGGTTGTCTTCTCAGGCTCTTTCATCAGCCCCTGTGGAGCCAGGAACAAGCTCTACAGAGCACAGTTTGAGTAAATGTATCTAGAAACGAGCAAAGGGACAGATGAGCAATCAGAGCAAAAAGATGCTAGAACCAGCAGCGCTAAAATCAGGCCCTTTGGGGGATGGCTTGCAGAGGGCAAGCTGAGACCGGGCCCTATCTGCCCCACAGGAGACACAGGTTGGAGGCAGTTAGTTCATCCCAGGGGCAGGGTCTGTGATCACACACACCTTAGTACATCCATAAGGCAACCACTGTCTGCACTGACTGCTCAGCCTTGAAGTCTGGGAAGATCACCTCCCATCCTTCTCCTGTCCAAAGTCCCCTGCCTCTCCATGCCCATTTAGCTCCTCAGCCCAAAATTCCAACTGGCTAGATCGCTCAACAACCCAGGGCCACCAAGCTAAGTTCCCAGTGACAGTCCAGTCATTCTCTAACAGCTTGGGGAAATCCAGCATCTTTCAAATCAAATTGTAACTCTAAGTTAATTATGGCTATATATTTATCCAGAAACATATGACAGAGCTGTCAGAGTCCATTAATAACTGAGCATTTGTACGTGAAAAGAAAAGGGCAGAAAAGGAAAATCATAAATAAGCAACAAACCTGAAGGAGGGAGAAGATTACAAATGAGGGGAAACTAGTCAGAGATGGAATAATAAACTCACACCTGAGAACTTCCTCTCAACATAGAGACAGACAGAGAGATTGAAAGACAGAAGGACAGAGGGAAACAGAGAGAGACATAGACACAGACACAGACAGAAAGACAGAGACGAGACAGAGAAAGAGAGAGAGGTAATTTTTATACATAGATATAAATATAGAAGAGAGCAGCTAGCTGGTACCATAGTGCACAGAGCACTGGGATTAGAGTCAGGAAGTTTCATCTTCCAGAGTTCAAATCCAGTCTCAGGAACTAACTAGACCCTAAGCAAGTCACTTCACTCTGGAGAGAGAGAGAGAGAGAGAGAGAGAGAGAGAGAGAGAGAGAGAGAGAGAGAGAGAGAGAGAGAGAGAGAGAGAGAGAATGAATGAGAATGACTTCCCAGATTAAAGTGAATAGCCTGAGGCAGCTAGATAGTTCAACGGATAGAAAATCATGAAGACCTGAATTTAAATCCAACCCGACATTCACTAGCCTGCCACTTTGCCTCAGTTTCCTCTACTGATAAATGGGGATGATAATAGCATCTACCTACCAAGTTAATTGTGAGGATCAAATGAGATAATTGTCAAATACTTAGCACATAGTAGGTTCTGTATAAATGCTTATTCCCCAAAGAAACTCACTAGCCCTTCGGGGCCTGGCTATCTACCTTTAATCAGAGTCTCCAGTACACAAACATTTCTTCTTCACAAATGCAGCCTTCTATTCTCCAGTAACGTCCCCATCATTAAATAGGCAGGGGTGTGCCTAACAAGGTCAAATCCCCACCCAAACAGCACCAGCAGCAACAGAAGCAACTCTGGAGATTATACTAAACTACTCAAATCTTTGCAGATAAGATGTATTTTTGCAACAAGATCCCTATCCTCCAAAACAAAAGGAGTATTCAATTTTCAGGATCCCCCACAGAAATTCTGATGGATTCATTTGAGGGGAAGATGTACTGTAATAATTGCTTGGAGGTTCATTCTTTTTAGTTTATTTTATTTTATTTTTTGCTGAGGCAATTGGGGTTAAGTGACTTGCCCAGGATCATACTGCTAGGAAGTATTAAGTGTCTGAGGCCAGAGTTGAACTCAGGTCCTCTTACTTCAGGGCTGGTGTTCTGTCCACGACACCATTTAGCTGCCCCCATATTGTTCATTCTTAATATTCTGCATTCTGTCAATGAATGAATGAAGAATTAATTAAACTGGCAAAACACTGTGCTTAGAACTTGGGGTACCAAGTAAAACAGTTTCTGACCTCAGGGAGCTCACATTCTAACTGGAAAACAGCACATATAGAAAGTCTGGGCTACAGATCAGATAGAAAAGTCCCATGATCTTTAGGATGTAGAATAAAGCAGATAGTAATGTATCTCATATTTAACGTAATTTCCTCTAATAAAGTCATATCCATTTATTATGTGGAAACATAAGTCAGTGCCAACCAAGGGCTTTAGTGACAAGAAATTGTCTTCATGGGGTCTTCAATAGATGCATCTGTAGCATGTGCAGAAGCTACAACTCTATTGGGTTGCTTCCTAAGGGGATGGTTACTAGCAATGGTATTCCCAAGGTTCTTTGACTCAGGGTACTGGAATGCCTCTATAAGGTTATGATATCTATATCTATGAGATAAAATAAAAGCTGTAGAGAACAGCCAATATATGCTATCCAATATCCAATATTCAATATGCCCTAATATCTTTAGTGCTTCTATAGGAATTGGAGACCATTTTGCTTACATGCAGAAATCTAGAAGTGAATCATAAATTCATCGATCAATCAACAAATATTTATTAATCATCACCTCTGTGCCAGGCACTGGGCTAGGTGCTGGGATTATAAAGATAAAAATGCAATAGTCTCTGCCTCCAATGAGTTTATATTCTAGTGAAGTTCCTATTCTGGAGTTTCTAAAGTGAGGAAAAATAAGCAAAAGTTATGATTTTTATTTATGATTTTTTTATTCAAAAATATAATAATTGTAAAGCCAGCCACAGTGGCAGGCACATAGTAAATGCTAAATAAATTGTTAGCTATCTTAAAGCTTTTTATTTTCAAAACCTATGCATGGATAATTTTTCAACATTGATCCTTACAGAACTTTGTGTTCCAGTTCCTCCCCTTTCCCCCTACCCCTTCCCCTAGATGGCAAGTAATCCAATATATGTTAAACATGGTAAAAATATGTGTTAAATCAGGGTGGCTAGGTGGCGCAGTGGATAGAGCATCAGCCTTGAATTCAGGAGGACCCAAGTTCAAATCTGGTCTCAGACACTTAACACTTCCTAACTGTATATATACATATATATATATTAATATATATGTGTCAAAATATATATATATAACATATATATGTTAAACCTAATATATGCATACATGTTTTTATAATTACCTTGCTGCACAAGAAAAGTTAGATCAAAAAGGAAAGAAAATGAGTAAGAAAACAAAATGCAAGCGAACAACAACAAAAAGAGGGAGAATGTTATGTTGTGATCCACCCTCAGTTCCCACAGTCCTCTCTCTGGATGCAGGTGGCTCTCTTCATCACACAATCATTGGAGTTAGCCTGAATCATCTCATTGCTGGAAATATTTGCAAAGCTCTTAGCAAAACATATAGCACATTCTAGGTGCCTAATAAGTGCTTATTTTCCTCCTTTAATCTTGTCTAGTGAAGAAGTTCCAACATCAGACCCAATCTTTCTAAAAATCCTTGTAAAAAAAATCTTGGACCATAGGTGATACTGGCTTGCAGGCAGGATGCTTTCAACTTGGGGTTCTTTTTCCATAGACTCTTTAGGAAGAAAAGAGGGAACATGGGAGGGAGACCTATTGATTACCATCCCTCACATGACACCATGCAAAAGATTCAAGGACAAAGTATCTAAGTAATTGCACCATACCTCAGAGATTCAACTATGGAGGCTGGTTGACTTTATTATTTATTTAGAAACTAAGAAATCCATTCACTTTATCCTACCCAGGTTAATGCCTTTCCTTTCCACAGCTGGCCAAGGGAAAAATTGCTCTTGTCCTTGGGGAAGGTGAACTCCAGCCAGCATGTTGGTCTATAATTTATCAGGTTGGAAAAACTTCTCTTTCTTTACATGTCAACTACAGCAGGAGTTAGTTCTGGGGAGATGCCTGTCAAGGGACAAATCACGCTGCTCAATCTATAAGTAATGACATTGTTGTACCCGTGATGTTTTGGTGAAGGTTTATGGGCAAGACTGGGCAGACCCCACTCTTATCTCCTTCTACCCTTGCCACCACCTCCTTTTCTCCTAATATATGTTTCCTTTATTTTCTTTTTTTCATTAAACTTTTTATTTTCAAAACATATGCATGGATAATTTTTTAACATTGACCCCTGTAAAATCTTGTGCTCCAAATTTTTCCCACTTTCCCCCATCCCCTCCCCCAGATAGCAAGAAATTCAATATATGTTAAATATGTTAAAATATATGTTAGATCCAATCTATGCACAAATATATTTATACAATTATCTTGCTGCACAAGAAAAATCAGATCAAAAAAGGAAAAAATGAGAAAAAAAACAAAATGCAAGCAAACAACAACAAAAAGAGTAAAAATGCTATGTTGTGATCCACACTCAATTCCCAGAGTTCTCTCTCTGGGTGTAGATGGCTCCCTTCATCACAAGATCATCGTAACTGGCCTGAATCATCTCACTGTTGAAAAGAGTCAAATCCATCAGAATTGATAATCACATAATCTTCTTGTTGCTAGGTACAATAATTCTCTTGGTTCTATTCACTTCACTCAGCACCAGTTCAAGTCTCTCCAGGTCTTTCTGAAGTCATCCTGCTGATAGTTTCTTATAGAACAATAATATTCCATTACTTTTATATACCATAACTTTTTCAGTCATTCTCCAACTGATGGGCAACAAACCAGTCAGTTTCCAGTTTCTTGCCACTAAAAAAGGACTGCCACAAACATTTTTGTACATGCAAGGTCTTTTCCCTCCTTTAAGATCTCTTTAGGATATAAGCCCAGTAGAAACACTGCTGGATCAAAGGACATGCACAGTTTGATAAGCTTTGGGGCATAGTTCCAAATTGTTCTCCAGAATGGTTGAATCAGTTCATAACTCCACCAACAATGTATTAGTGTCCCACAACCCCTCCAAAATTTGTCATTATCTTTTCCTATCATCTTAGCCAATCTGAGAGGCATGTAGTGATACCTCAGAGTTATCTAAATTTGTATTTTAGAGAAATAGAGAAAATTGATTAGAGATCAATAGTGATTTAAAGCACTTTTTCATATGACTAGAAATAGTTTCAATTTCTTCATCTGAAAATTGTCTGTTCATATCCTTTGACCATTTATCAATTGGAGAATGGCTTGAATTCTCATTGAGTCAATTCTCTATATATTTTGGAAATGAAGCCTTTATCAGAATGCTTGAACATAAAAATGTTTTCCCAGTCTATTGCTTCCCTTCTAATCTCATCTGCATTAGGTTTTTTATACAAAACCTTTTTAACTTAATATAATCAAAGTTATCTATTTTGTGATCAATAATGAACTCCAGTTCTTCATTGGCCACAAATTCCTTCCTTCTCCACAGATCTGAAAGGTAAACTATCCTGTGTTCTTCTAATTTGCTTATAATGTCACTCTTTATGTCTAAATCACGAACCCATTTTTTAATTAATTTTATAATTATAAAATTTTTGACAGTACATATGTAAAGGTAATTTTTTACAACATTATCCCTTGTACTCCCTTCTGTTCCAAATTTTCTCCTCCTTCCCTCCACCCCCTCCCCTAGATGGCAGGCATTCCCATATATATTAAATATGTTATAGTATATCCTAGATACAATATATATGTGCAGAACCAAATATCATAAAGCCATTTTAACATTATCTTGGTATATGGTATTAGGTGTTTGTCAATGCCTAGTTTCTGCCATACTAGTTCCCGATTTTCCAAGCAGTTTTTGTCAAGTAGTGCTGGGGTCTTTGGGTTTGTCAAATACTCAGTTGCTATAGTTATTGACTGTTTTGTCCTGTATACCTAATCTGTTCCACTGATCAACTAGTCTATTTTTTAGCCAATACCAAATGGTTTTGATGACTGCTGCTTTATAATAGATCTGACACAGCTAAGCCACCTTCATTGGCATTTTTTTTTCATTAATTCCCTTGAAATTCTTGACCTTTTGTTCTTCCAGATGAACTTTTTTATTATTTTTCTAGATCTGTAAACTCATTTCTTGGGAGTATGATTGGTATGGCACTGAATAAGTAAATTAATTTCGGTAGTATTGTCATCTTTATTATATTCGCTCGACCTATCCAAGAGCACTTGACATTTTTCCAATTGTTTAGATCTGACTTTATTTGTGTGGAAAGTGTTTTGTAGTTGTGTTCATATAGTTCCTGACTTTCCCTTGGCAGACAGACTCCCAAATATTTTATATTATTGATAGCTGATTTCATTCATTTTGATCTTGCCACAGAAAAAGTGAGGAATTGAGGGTCAGAAGACCTGTGTTCAAATCCTTGTCAGATGACTACTGACTGTCACCTAAGATGAGTCGATTCATTTTTCTCAGCTACATTTCCTCATGTATGATAAGAATATTGGATGTGATTACTCTGATGGTCCTCTCCTGTCTTCTATCTATGGTATCTTGGATAAATCATTCACACCTCTGGGGCTCAGTTACCTCCTCTGGCAAACAAAGGAGTTGGACTAGATGAACTCTAAGTTCTGAACTCTCTGCACATTCCCCTAATCTCCAGCATTATCTGGAACAGTGGGAGAGAGAGCAGCAGATGGAAATGACAAAGAGCCCTCTTCTTTCCTCTCTCTTTCCTTTTCTCCTTCTCTCTCCTTTTCCCTCTTTCCCCTCTCCTCTGTTCTCTCCTCTTCTCCTCTTTCTCTCTCCTCATCTATCACCCTTCTCTCTTGGTCTCTGTCTTTTTCTATGTCTGTCTCTTTGTGTCTCATCTTGATCTCTCTAACTCCTTTCATTCATCTCTCTCCCCTTCCATCTCTCTCTTCACATCTCTTTGTCCCTGTTTCTCTGCCTCTCCATTTCTACTCTGTCTCTCTCCCTTTCTCTTTCTTTTCTTTTCCTTTTCTCCTCTCCTCTTTTCCTCTCTTCTCTTCCTTCCCTCCCTCATCTTTTTCTCTACTTCTCCCAGCTCTCCCTTCCTTCCTCCCTCTTTTTCTCTCTCCTCTCTTCTTTTC